>NW_027448223.1:0-300000 GCF_038048845.1 Mixophyes fleayi
TCCTACCCATACTATTTAATAACCACCAAAAATTAAGCAATATGTAAGCACTGCTTCCAGTTGAAATCAGTCTGTCTGTCTATCTATCTATCTATCTTTCTATCTATCTATCTTTCTATCTTTCTATCTATCGGTCTGTCTATCTTTAAAACTGAAAGACATCCATTAAACATACACAATGACAGCATATTTAGTGTGTAATTGATGCTAAAACACAATTCTCACTCTCCTAATATAGCTGATTTTTGACAATGAACTGCATTTTTCATGTGAAGCATTTGATGTCATAAAGATGTAAACCTCACAAAGCAATTCTGTCACTGGTCAGTTTGCTTGACAGACATCTGACTTTAAGGTACTAGCCAATGGAAACATGGTGACATGTAAATATGAAAGCACATTAGGACAAAATATGCAATAAGATAGAGGCAAAGGGAGATGGCTGCTGGGAATGTATTTCATTTATCCCAGAAAATCTTTAAATCTAAGTATTAATACTACGTTGATGTACTTTTGAAATTGGAGAGCTACTTTTTACTAAAAGTACATCTCCCTTATATAATTAAGTATAATGCAGACCTGCTCAAAAACTTAGTATAATTAAAGAAGTCTTATGCCATAAATGATGATGATGAGAGCTGCTTATGTGAATGTCTATAGTGGTTTTCTCTACCAGTGTCACTGTATTAGACAACTGTTATCAAACTTAGCAATAATGATGCATTAATCTGCCAATCAAGTGTGAAAGCTGGCTATGTGTATAGGCATAGTAAACACATATCATCATCATCCTCATTATCATTTATTTATATAGTGTCACTAATAGCGCAGCGCTGTACAGAGAACCCATTCACATCAGTCCCTACCCTATTGGAGCTTACAGTCTAAATTCCCTAATATAGACACACACTCACACACAGACAGAGAGGGAGAGACTAGGGTCAATTTTGATAGCAGCCAATTAACCTAACAGTATGTTTTTTGGAGTGTGGGAGGAAACCCACGCAAACACAGGGAGAACATACAAACTTCACACAGATAAGGCCATTGTTGATATAAGTACTGGCTCTGCTTACCATTGTCCAGTCTAGTACATAACTGTATTAATGCTGTGAAATATTATTACTTTGAATGCCTTAAATATGCAAGAGCGCATTTGGGTAAGTTTATGCTAATAAAAGATATATGCACTTTTCTTGCCTACCCATACTATTTAATAACCACCAAAAATTAAGCAATATGTAAGCACTGCTTCCAGTTGAAATCAGTCTGTCTGTCTGTCTATCTATCTTTCTATCTATCTATCTTTCTATCTTTCTATCTATCTATCTATCGGTCTGTCTATCTTTAAAACTGAAAGACATCCATTAAACATACACAATGACAGCATATTTAGTGTGTAATTGATGCTAAAACACAATTCTCACTCTCCTAATATAGCTGATTTTTGACAATGAACTGCATTTTTCATGTGAAGCATTTGATGTCATAAAGATGTAAACCTCACAAAGCAATTCTGTCACTGGTCAGTTTGCTTGACAGACATCTGACTTTAAGGTACTAGCCAATGGAAACATGGTGACATGTAAATATGAAAGCACATTAGGACAAAATATGCAATAAGATAGAGGCAAAGGGAGATGGCTGCTGGGAATGTATTTCATTTATCCCAGAAAATCTTTAAATCTAAGTATTAATACTACGTTGATGTACTTTTGAAATTGGAGAGCTACTTTTTACTAAAAGTACATCTCCCTTATATAATTAAGTATAATGCAGACCTGCTCAAAAACTTAGTATAATTAAAGAAGTCTTATGCCATAAATGATGATGATGAGAGCTGCTTATGTGAATGTCTATAGTGGTTTTCTCTACCAGTGTCACTGTATTAGACAACTGTTATCAAACTTAGCAATAATGATGCATTAATCTGCCAATCAAGTGTGAAAGCTGGCTATGTGTATAGGCATAGTAAACACATATCATCATCATCCTCATTATCATTTATTTATATAGTGTCACTAATAGCGCAGCGCTGTACAGAGAACCCATTCACATCAGTCCCTACCCTATTGGAGCTTACAGTCTAAATTCCCTAATATAGACACACACTCACACACAGACAGAGAGGGAGAGACTAGGGTCAATTTTGATAGCAGCCAATTAACCTAACAGTATGTTTTTTGGAGTGTGGGAGGAAACCACAGCACCCGGAGGAAACCCACGCAAACACAGGGAGAACATACAAACTTCACACAGATAAGGCCATTGTTGATATAAGTACTGGCTCTGCTTACCATTGTCCAGTCTAGTACATAACTGTATTAATGCTGTGAAATATTATTACTTTGAATGCCTTAAATATGCAAGAGCGCATTTGGGTAAGTTTATGCTAATAAAAGATATATGCACTTTTCTTGCCTACCCATACTATTTAATAACCACCAAAAATTAAGCAATATGTAAGCACTGCTTCCAGTTGAAATCAGTCTGTCTGTCTGTCTATCTATCTTTCTATCTATCTATCTTTCTATCTTTCTATCTATCTATCTATCGGTCTGTCTATCTTTAAAACTGAAAGACATCCATTAAACATACACAATGACAGCATATTTAGTGTGTAATTGATGCTAAAACACAATTCTCACTCTCCTAATATAGCTGATTTTTGACAATGAACTGCATTTTTCATGTGAAGCATTTGATGTCATAAAGATGTAAACCTCACAAAGCAATTCTGTCACTGGTCAGTTTGCTTGACAGACATCTGACTTTAAGGTACTAGCCAATGGAAACATGGTGACATGTAAATATGAAAGCACATTAGGACAAAATATGCAATAAGATAGAGGCAAAGGGAGATGGCTGCTGGGAATGTATTTCATTTATCCCAGAAAATCTTTAAATCTAAGTATTAATACTACGTTGATGTACTTTTGAAATTGGAGAGCTACTTTTTACTAAAAGTACATCTCCCTTATATAATTAAGTATAATGCAGACCTGCTCAAAAACTTAGTATAATTAAAGAAGTCTTATGCCATAAATGATGATGATGAGAGCTGCTTATGTGAATGTCTATAGTGGTTTTCTCTACCAGTGTCACTGTATTAGACAACTGTTATCAAACTTAGCAATAATGATGCATTAATCTGCCAATCAAGTGTGAAAGCTGGCTATGTGTATAGGCATAGTAAACACATATCATCATCATCCTCATTATCATTTATTTATATAGTGTCACTAATAGCGCAGCGCTGTACAGAGAACCCATTCACATCAGTCCCTACCCTATTGGAGCTTACAGTCTAAATTCCCTAATATAGACACACACTCACACACAGACAGAGAGGGAGAGACTAGGGTCAATTTTGATAGCAGCCAATTAACCTAACAGTATGTTTTTTGGAGTGTGGGAGGAAACCACAGCACCCGGAGGAAACCCACGCAAACACAGGGAGAACATACAAACTTCACACAGATAAGGCCATTGTTGATATAAGTACTGGCTCTGCTTACCATTGTCCAGTCTAGTACATAACTGTATTAATGCTGTGAAATATTATTACTTTGAATGCCTTAAATATGCAAGAGCGCATTTGGGTAAGTTTATGCTAATAAAAGATATATGCACTTTTCTTGCCTACCCATACTATTTAATAACCACCAAAAATTAAGCAATATGTAAGCACTGCTTCCAGTTGAAATCAGTCTGTCTGTCTGTCTATCTATCTATCTTTCTATCTATCTTTAAAACTGAAAGACATCCATTAAACATACACAATGACAGCATATTTAGTGTGTAATTGATGCTAAAACACAATTCTCACTCTCCTAATATAGCTGATTTTTGACAATGAACTGCATTTTTTATGTGAAGCATTTGATGTCATAAAGATGTAAACCTCACAAAGCAATTCTGTCACTGGTCAGTTTGCTTGACAGACATCTGACTTTTAGGTACTAGCCAATGGAAACATGGTGACATGTAAATATGAAAGCACATTAGGACAAAATATGCAATAAGATAGAGGCAAAGGGAGATGGCTGCTGGGAATGTATTTCATTTATCCCAGAAAATCTTTAAATCTAAGTATTAATACTACGTTGATGTACTTTTGAAATTGGAGAGCTACTTTTTACTAAAAGTACATCTCCCTTATATAATTAAGTATAATGCAGACCTGCTCAAACACTTAGTATAATTAAAGAAGTCTTATGCCATAAATGATGATGATGAGAGCTGCTTATGTGAATGTCTATAGTGGTTTTCTCTACCAGTGTCACTGTATTAGACAACTGTTATCAAACTTAGCAATAATGATGCATTAATCTGCCAATCAAGTGTGAAAGCTGGCTATGTGTATAGGCATAGTAAACACATATCATCATCATCCTCATTATCATTTATTTATATAGTGTCACTAATAGCGCAGCGCTGTACAGAGAACCCATTCACATCAGTCCCTACCCTATTGGAGCTTACAGTCTAAATTCCCTAATATAGACACACACTCACACACAGACAGAGAGGGAGAGACTAGGGTCAATTTTGATAGCAGCCAATTAACCTAACAGTATGTTTTTTGGAGTGTGGGAGGAAACCCACGCAAACACAGGGAGAACATACAAACTTCACACAGATAAGGCCATTGTTGATATAAGTACTGGCTCTGCTTACCATTGTCCAGTCTAGTACATAACTGTATTAATGCTGTGAAATATTATTACTTTGAATGCCTTAAATATGCAAGAGCGCATTTGGGTAAGTTTATGCTAATAAAAGATATATGCACTTTTCTTGCCTACCCATACTATTTAATAACCACCAAAAATTAAGCAATATGTAAGCACTGCTTCCAGTTGAAATCAGTCTGTCTGTCTATCTATCTATCTATCTTTCTATCTATCTATCTTTCTATCTTTCTATCTATCGGTCTGTCTATCTTTAAAACTGAAAGACATCCATTAAACATACACAATGACAGCATATTTAGTGTGTAATTGATGCTAAAACACAATTCTCACTCTCCTAATATAGCTGATTTTTGACAATGAACTGCATTTTTCATGTGAAGCATTTGATGTCATAAAGATGTAAACCTCACAAAGCAATTCTGTCACTGGTCAGTTTGCTTGACAGACATCTGACTTTAAGGTACTAGCCAATGGAAACATGGTGACATGTAAATATGAAAGCACATTAGGACAAAATATGCAATAAGATAGAGGCAAAGGGAGATGGCTGCTGGGAATGTATTTCATTTATCCCAGAAAATCTTTAAATCTAAGTATTAATACTACGTTGATGTACTTTTGAAATTGGAGAGCTACTTTTTACTAAAAGTACATCTCCCTTATATAATTAAGTATAATGCAGACCTGCTCAAAAACTTAGTATAATTAAAGAAGTCTTATGCCATAAATGATGATGATGAGAGCTGCTTATGTGAATGTCTATAGTGGTTTTCTCTACCAGTGTCACTGTATTAGACAACTGTTATCAAACTTAGCAATAATGATGCATTAATCTGCCAATCAAGTGTGAAAGCTGGCTATGTGTATAGGCATAGTAAACACATATCATCATCATCCTCATTATCATTTATTTATATAGTGTCACTAATAGCGCAGCGCTGTACAGAGAACCCATTCACATCAGTCCCTACCCTATTGGAGCTTACAGTCTAAATTCCCTAATATAGACACACACTCACACACAGACAGAGAGGGAGAGACTAGGGTCAATTTTGATAGCAGCCAATTAACCTAACAGTATGTTTTTTGGAGTGTGGGAGGAAACCACAGCACCCGGAGGAAACCCACGCAAACACAGGGAGAACATACAAACTTCACACAGATAAGGCCATTGTTGATATAAGTACTGGCTCTGCTTACCATTGTCCAGTCTAGTACATAACTGTATTAATGCTGTGAAATATTATTACTTTGAATGCCTTAAATATGCAAGAGCGCATTTGGGTAAGTTTATGCTAATAAAAGATATATGCACTTTTCTTGCCTACCCATACTATTTAATAACCACCAAAAATTAAGCAATATGTAAGCACTGCTTCCAGTTGAAATCAGTCTGTCTGTCTGTCTATCTATCTTTCTATCTATCTATCTTTCTATCTTTCTATCTATCTATCTATCGGTCTGTCTATCTTTAAAACTGAAAGACATCCATTAAACATACACAATGACAGCATATTTAGTGTGTAATTGATGCTAAAACACAATTCTCACTCTCCTAATATAGCTGATTTTTGACAATGAACTGCATTTTTCATGTGAAGCATTTGATGTCATAAAGATGTAAACCTCACAAAGCAATTCTGTCACTGGTCAGTTTGCTTGACAGACATCTGACTTTAAGGTACTAGCCAATGGAAACATGGTGACATGTAAATATGAAAGCACATTAGGACAAAATATGCAATAAGATAGAGGCAAAGGGAGATGGCTGCTGGGAATGTATTTCATTTATCCCAGAAAATCTTTAAATCTAAGTATTAATACTACGTTGATGTACTTTTGAAATTGGAGAGCTACTTTTTACTAAAAGTACATCTCCCTTATATAATTAAGTATAATGCAGACCTGCTCAAAAACTTAGTATAATTAAAGAAGTCTTATGCCATAAATGATGATGATGAGAGCTGCTTATGTGAATGTCTATAGTGGTTTTCTCTACCAGTGTCACTGTATTAGACAACTGTTATCAAACTTAGCAATAATGATGCATTAATCTGCCAATCAAGTGTGAAAGCTGGCTATGTGTATAGGCATAGTAAACACATATCATCATCATCCTCATTATCATTTATTTATATAGTGTCACTAATAGCGCAGCGCTGTACAGAGAACCCATTCACATCAGTCCCTACCCTATTGGAGCTTACAGTCTAAATTCCCTAATATAGACACACACTCACACACAGACAGAGAGGGAGAGACTAGGGTCAATTTTGATAGCAGCCAATTAACCTAACAGTATGTTTTTTGGAGTGTGGGAGGAAACCACAGCACCCGGAGGAAACCCACGCAAACACAGGGAGAACATACAAACTTCACACAGATAAGGCCATTGTTGATATAAGTACTGGCTCTGCTTACCATTGTCCAGTCTAGTACATAACTGTATTAATGCTGTGAAATATTATTACTTTGAATGCCTTAAATATGCAAGAGCGCATTTGGGTAAGTTTATGCTAATAAAAGATATATGCACTTTTCTTGCCTACCCATACTATTTAATAACCACCAAAAATTAAGCAATATGTAAGCACTGCTTCCAGTTGAAATCAGTCTGTCTGTCTGTCTATCTATCTATCTTTCTATCTATCTTTAAAACTGAAAGACATCCATTAAACATACACAATGACAGCATATTTAGTGTGTAATTGATGCTAAAACACAATTCTCACTCTCCTAATATAGCTGATTTTTGACAATGAACTGCATTTTTTATGTGAAGCATTTGATGTCATAAAGATGTAAACCTCACAAAGCAATTCTGTCACTGGTCAGTTTGCTTGACAGACATCTGACTTTTAGGTACTAGCCAATGGAAACATGGTGACATGTAAATATGAAAGCACATTAGGACAAAATATGCAATAAGATAGAGGCAAAGGGAGATGGCTGCTGGGAATGTATTTCATTTATCCCAGAAAATCTTTAAATCTAAGTATTAATACTACGTTGATGTACTTTTGAAATTGGAGAGCTACTTTTTACTAAAAGTACATCTCCCTTATATAATTAAGTATAATGCAGACCTGCTCAAAAACTTAGTATAATTAAAGAAGTCTTATGCCATAAATGATGATGATGAGAGCTGCTTATGTGAATGTCTATAGTGGTTTTCTCTACCAGTGTCACTGTATTAGACAACTGTTATCAAACTTAGCAATAATGATGCATTAATCTGCCAATCAAGTGTGAAAGCTGGCTATGTGTATAGGCATAGTAAACACATATCATCATCATCCTCATTATCATTTATTTATATAGTGTCACTAATAGCGCAGCGCTGTACAGAGAACCCATTCACATCAGTCCCTACCCTATTGGAGCTTACAGTCTAAATTCCCTAATATAGACACACACTCACACACAGACAGAGAGGGAGAGACTAGGGTCAATTTTGATAGCAGCCAATTAACCTAACAGTATGTTTTTTGGAGTGTGGGAGGAAACCCACGCAAACACAGGGAGAACATACAAACTTCACACAGATAAGGCCATTGTTGATATAAGTACTGGCTCTGCTTACCATTGTCCAGTCTAGTACATAACTGTATTAATGCTGTGAAATATTATTACTTTGAATGCCTTAAATATGCAAGAGCGCATTTGGGTAAGTTTATGCTAATAAAAGATATATGCACTTTTCTTGCCTACCCATACTATTTAATAACCACCAAAAATTAAGCAATATGTAAGCACTGCTTCCAGTTGAAATCAGTCTGTCTGTCTATCTATCTATCTATCTTTCTATCTATCTATCTTTCTATCTTTCTATCTATCGGTCTGTCTATCTTTAAAACTGAAAGACATCCATTAAACATACACAATGACAGCATATTTAGTGTGTAATTGATGCTAAAACACAATTCTCACTCTCCTAATATAGCTGATTTTTGACAATGAACTGCATTTTTCATGTGAAGCATTTGATGTCATAAAGATGTAAACCTCACAAAGCAATTCTGTCACTGGTCAGTTTGCTTGACAGACATCTGACTTTAAGGTACTAGCCAATGGAAACATGGTGACATGTAAATATGAAAGCACATTAGGACAAAATATGCAATAAGATAGAGGCAAAGGGAGATGGCTGCTGGGAATGTATTTCATTTATCCCAGAAAATCTTTAAATCTAAGTATTAATACTACGTTGATGTACTTTTGAAATTGGAGAGCTACTTTTTACTAAAAGTACATCTCCCTTATATAATTAAGTATAATGCAGACCTGCTCAAAAACTTAGTATAATTAAAGAAGTCTTATGCCATAAATGATGATGATGAGAGCTGCTTATGTGAATGTCTATAGTGGTTTTCTCTACCAGTGTCACTGTATTAGACAACTGTTATCAAACTTAGCAATAATGATGCATTAATCTGCCAATCAAGTGTGAAAGCTGGCTATGTGTATAGGCATAGTAAACACATATCATCATCATCCTCATTATCATTTATTTATATAGTGTCACTAATAGCGCAGCGCTGTACAGAGAACCCATTCACATCAGTCCCTACCCTATTGGAGCTTACAGTCTAAATTCCCTAATATAGACACACACTCACACACAGACAGAGAGGGAGAGACTAGGGTCAATTTTCATAGCAGCCAATTAACCTAACAGTATGTTTTTTGGAGTGTGGGAGGAAACCACAGCACCCGGAGGAAACCCACGCAAACACAGGGAGAACATACAAACTTCACACAGATAAGGCCATTGTTGATATAAGTACTGGCTCTGCTTACCATTGTCCAGTCTAGTACATAACTGTATTAATGCTGTGAAATATTATTACTTTGAATGCCTTAAATATGCAAGAGCGCATTTGGGTAAGTTTATGCTAATAAAAGATATATGCACTTTTCTTGCCTACCCATACTATTTAATAACCACCAAAAATTAAGCAATATGTAAGCACTGCTTCCAGTTGAAATCAGTCTGTCTGTCTGTCTATCTATCTATCTTTCTATCTATCTTTAAAACTGAAAGACATCCATTAAACATACACAATGACAGCATATTTAGTGTGTAATTGATGCTAAAACACAATTCTCACTCTCCTAATATAGCTGATTTTTGACAATGAACTGCATTTTTTATGTGAAGCATTTGATGTCATAAAGATGTAAACCTCACAAAGCAATTCTGTCACTGGTCAGTTTGCTTGACAGACATCTGACTTTTAGGTACTAGCCAATGGAAACATGGTGACATGTAAATATGAAAGCACATTAGGACAAAATATGCAATAAGATAGAGGCAAAGGGAGATGGCTGCTGGGAATGTATTTCATTTATCCCAGAAAATCTTTAAATCTAAGTATTAATACTACGTTGATGTACTTTTGAAATTGGAGAGCTACTTTTTACTAAAAGTACATCTCCCTTATATAATTAAGTATAATGCAGACCTGCTCAAAAACTTAGTATAATTAAAGAAGTCTTATGCCATAAATGATGATGATGAGAGCTGCTTATGTGAATGTCTATAGTGGTTTTCTCTACCAGTGTCACTGTATTAGACAACTGTTATCAAACTTAGCAATAATGATGCATTAATCTGCCAATCAAGTGTGAAAGCTGGCTATGTGTATAGGCATAGTAAACACATATCATCATCATCCTCATTATCATTTATTTATATAGTGTCACTAATAGCGCAGCGCTGTACAGAGAACCCATTCACATCAGTCCCTACCCTATTGGAGCTTACAGTCTAAATTCCCTAATATAGACACACACTCACACACAGACAGAGAGGGAGAGACTAGGGTCAATTTTGATAGCAGCCAATTAACCTAACAGTATGTTTTTTGGAGTGTGGGAGGAAACCACAGCACCCGGAGGAAACCCACGCAAACACAGGGAGAACATACAAACTTCACACAGATAAGGCCATTGTTGATATAAGTACTGGCTCTGCTTACCATTGTCCAGTCTAGTACATAACTGTATTAATGCTGTGAAATATTATTACTTTGAATGCCTTAAATATGCAAGAGCGCATTTGGGTAAGTTTATGCTAATAAAAGATATATGCACTTTTCTTGCCTACCCATACTATTTAATAACCACCAAAAATTAAGCAATATGTAAGCACTGCTTCCAGTTGAAATCAGTCTGTCTGTCTATCTATCTATCTATCTATCTATCTATCTTTCTATCTATCTATCTTTCTATCTTTCTATCTATCTATCTATCGGTCTGTCTATCTTTAAAACTGAAAGACATCCATTAAACATACACAATGACAGCATATTTAGTGTGTAATTGATGCTAAAACACAATTCTCACTCTCCTAATATAGCTGATTTTTGACAATGAACTGCATTTTTCATGTGAAGCATTTGATGTCATAAAGATGTAAACCTCACAAAGCAATTCTGTCACTGGTCAGTTTGCTTGACAGACATCTGACTTTAAGGTACTAGCCAATGGAAACATGGTGACATGTAAATATGAAAGCACATTAGGACAAAATATGCAATAAGATAGAGGCAAAGGGAGATGGCTGCTGGGAATGTATTTCATTTATCCCAGAAAATCTTTAAATCTAAGTATTAATACTACGTTGATGTACTTTTGAAATTGGAGAGCTACTTTTTACTAAAAGTACATCTCCCTTATATAATTAAGTATAATGCAGACCTGCTCAAAAACTTAGTATAATTAAAGAAGTCTTATGCCATAAATGATGATGATGAGAGCTGCTTATGTGAATGTCTATAGTGGTTTTCTCTACCAGTGTCACTGTATTAGACAACTGTTATCAAACTTAGCAATAATGATGCATTAATCTGCCAATCAAGTGTGAAAGCTGGCTATGTGTATAGGCATAGTAAACACATATCATCATCATCCTCATTATCATTTATTTATATAGTGTCACTAATAGCGCAGCGCTGTACAGAGAACCCATTCACATCAGTCCCTACCCTATTGGAGCTTACAGTCTAAATTCCCTAATATAGACACACACTCACACACAGACAGAGAGGGAGAGACTAGGGTCAATTTTGATAGCAGCCAATTAACCTAACAGTATGTTTTTTGGAGTGTGGGAGGAAACCACAGCACCCGGAGGAAACCCACGCAAACACAGGGAGAACATACAAACTTCACACAGATAAGGCCATTGTTGATATAAGTACTGGCTCTGCTTACCATTGTCCAGTGTAGTACATAACTGTATTAATGCTGTGAAATATTATTACTTTGAATGCCTTAAATATGCAAGAGCGCATTTGGGTAAGTTTATGCTAATAAAAGATATATGCACTTTTCTTGCCTACCCATACTATTTAATAACCACCAAAAATTAAGCAATATGTAAGCACTGCTTCCAGTTGAAATCAGTCTGTCTGTCTGTCTATCTATCTATCTTTCTATCTATCTTTAAAACTGAAAGACATCCATTAAACATACACAATGACAGCATATTTAGTGTGTAATTGATGCTAAAACACAATTCTCACTCTCCTAATATAGCTGATTTTTGACAATGAACTGCATTTTTTATGTGAAGCATTTGATGTCATAAAGATGTAAACCTCACAAAGCAATTCTGTCACTGGTCAGTTTGCTTGACAGACATCTGACTTTTAGGTACTAGCCAATGGAAACATGGTGACATGTAAATATGAAAGCACATTAGGACAAAATATGCAATAAGATAGAGGCAAAGGGAGATGGCTGCTGGGAATGTATTTCATTTATCCCAGAAAATCTTTAAATCTAAGTATTAATACTACGTTGATGTACTTTTGAAATTGGAGAGCTACTTTTTACTAAAAGTACATCTCCCTTATATAATTAAGTATAATGCAGACCTGCTCAAAAACTTAGTATAATTAAAGAAGTCTTATGCCATAAATGATGATGATGAGAGCTGCTTATGTGAATGTCTATAGTGGTTTTCTCTACCAGTGTCACTGTATTAGACAACTGTTATCAAACTTAGCAATAATGATGCATTAATCTGCCAATCAAGTGTGAAAGCTGGCTATGTGTATAGGCATAGTAAACACATATCATCATCATCCTCATTATCATTTATTTATATAGTGTCACTAATAGCGCAGCGCTGTACAGAGAACCCATTCACATCAGTCCCTACCCTATTGGAGCTTACAGTCTAAATTCCCTAATATAGACACACACTCACACACAGACAGAGAGGGAGAGACTAGGGTCAATTTTGATAGCAGCCAATTAACCTAACAGTATGTTTTTTGGAGTGTGGGAGGAAACCCACGCAAACACAGGGAGAACATACAAACTTCACACAGATAAGGCCATTGTTGATATAAGTACTGGCTCTGCTTACCATTGTCCAGTCTAGTACATAACTGTATTAATGCTGTGAAATATTATTACTTTGAATGCCTTAAATATGCAAGAGCGCATTTGGGTAAGTTTATGCTAATAAAAGATATATGCACTTTTCTTGCCTACCCATACTATTTAATAACCACCAAAAATTAAGCAATATGTAAGCACTGCTTCCAGTTGAAATCAGTCTGTCTGTCTGTCTATCTATCTATCTATCTATCTTTCTATCTTTCTATCTATCTATCGGTCTGTCTATCTTTAAAACTGAAAGACATCCATTAAACATACACAATGACAGCATATTTAGTGTGTAATTGATGCTAAAACACAATTCTCACTCTCCTAATATAGCTGATTTTTGACAATGAACTGCATTTTTCATGTGAAGCATTTGATGTCATAAAGATGTAAACCTCACAAAGCAATTCTGTCACTGGTCAGTTTGCTTGACAGACATCTGACTTTAAGGTACTAGCCAATGGAAACATGGTGACATGTAAATATGAAAGCACATTAGGACAAAATATGCAATAAGATAGAGGCAAAGGGAGATGGCTGCTGGGAATGTATTTCATTTATCCCAGAAAATCTTTAAATCTAAGTATTAATACTACGTTGATGTACTTTTGAAATTGGAGAGCTACTTTTTACTAAAAGTACATCTCCCTTATATAATTAAGTATAATGCAGACCTGCTCAAAAACTTAGTATAATTAAAGAAGTCTTATGCCATAAATGATGATGATGAGAGCTGCTTATGTGAATGTCTATAGTGGTTTTCTCTACCAGTGTCACTGTATTAGACAACTGTTATCAAACTTAGCAATAATGATGCATTAATCTGCCAATCAAGTGTGAAAGCTGGCTATGTGTATAGGCATAGTAAACACATATCATCATCATCCTCATTATCATTTATTTATATAGTGTCACTAATAGCGCAGCGCTGTACAGAGAACCCATTCACAACAGTCCCTACCCTATTGGAGCTTACAGTCTAAATTCCCTAATATAGACACACACTCACACACAGACAGAGAGGGAGAGACTAGGGTCAATTTTGATAGCAGCCAATTAACCTAACAGTATGTTTTTTGGAGTGTGGGAGGAAACCACAGCACCCGGAGGAAACCCACGCAAACACAGGGAGAACATACAAACTTCACACAGATAAGGCCATTGTTGATATAAGTACTGGCTCTGCTTACCATTGTCCAGTCTAGTACATAACTGTATTAATGCTGTGAAATATTATTACTTTGAATGCCTTAAATATGCAAGAGCGCATTTGGGTAAGTTTATGCTAATAAAAGATATATGCACTTTTCTTGCCTACCCATACTATTTAATAACCACCAAAAATTAAGCAATATGTAAGCACTGCTTCCAGTTGAAATCAGTCTGTCTGTCTGTCTATCTATCTATCTTTCTATCTATCTTTAAAACTGAAAGACATCCATTAAACATACACAATGACAGCATATTTAGTGTGTAATTGATGCTAAAACACAATTCTCACTCTCCTAATATAGCTGATTTTTGACAATGAACTGCATTTTTTATGTGAAGCATTTGATGTCATAAAGATGTAAACCTCACAAAGCAATTCTGTCACTGGTCAGTTTGCTTGACAGACATCTGACTTTTAGGTACTAGCCAATGGAAACATGGTGACATGTAAATATGAAAGCACATTAGGACAAAATATGCAATAAGATAGAGGCAAAGGGAGATGGCTGCTGGGAATGTATTTCATTTATCCCAGAAAATCTTTAAATCTAAGTATTAATACTACGTTGATGTACTTTTGAAATTGGAGAGCTACTTTTTACTAAAAGTACATCTCCCTTATATAAATAAGTATAATGCAGACCTGCTCAAAAACTTAGTATAATTAAAGAAGTCTTATGCCATAAATGATGATGATGAGAGCTGCTTATGTGAATGTCTATAGTGGTTTTCTCTACCAGTGTCACTGTATTAGACAACTGTTATCAAACTTAGCAATAATGATGCATTAATCTGCCAATCAAGTGTGAAAGCTGGCTATGTGTATAGGCATAGTAAACACATATCATCATCATCCTCATTATCATTTATTTATATAGTGTCACTAATAGCGCAGCGCTGTACAGAGAACCCATTCACATCAGTCCCTACCCTATTGGAGCTTACAGTCTAAATTCCCTAATATAGACACACACTCACACACAGACAGAGAGGGAGAGACTAGGGTCAATTTTGATAGCAGCCAATTAACCTAACAGTATGTTTTTTGGAGTGTGGGAGGAAACCCACGCAAACACAGGGAGAACATACAAACTTCACACAGATAAGGCCATTGTTGATATAAGTACTGGCTCTGCTTACCATTGTCCAGTCTAGTACATAACTGTATTAATGCTGTGAAATATTATTACTTTGAATGCCTTAAATATGCAAGAGCGCATTTGGGTAAGTTTATGCTAATAAAAGATATATGCACTTTTCTTGCCTACCCATACTATTTAATAACCACCAAAAATTAAGCAATATGTAAGCACTGCTTCCAGTTGAAATCAGTCTGTCTGTCTATCTATCTATCTATCTATCTTTCTATCTATCTTTCTATCTTTCTATCTATCTATCTATCGGTCTGTCTATCTTTAAAACTGAAAGACATCCATTAAACATACACAATGACAGCATATTTAGTGTGTAATTGATGCTAAAACACAATTCTCACTCTCCTAATATAGCTGATTTTTGACAATGAACTGCATTTTTCATGTGAAGCATTTGATGTCATAAAGATGTAAACCTCACAAAGCAATTCTGTCACTGGTCAGTTTGCTTGACAGACATCTGACTTTAAGGTACTAGCCAATGGAAACATGGTGACATGTAAATATGAAAGCACATTAGGACAAAATATGCAATAAGATAGAGGCAAAGGGAGATGGCTGCTGGGAATGTATTTCATTTATCCCAGAAAATCTTTAAATCTAAGTATTAATACTACGTTGATGTACTTTTGAAATTGGAGAGCTACTTTTTACTAAAAGTACATCTCCCTTATATAATTAAGTATAATGCAGACCTGCTCAAAAACTTAGTATAATTAAAGAAGTCTTATGCAATAAATGATGATGATGAGAGCTGCTTATGTGAATGTCTATAGTGGTTTTCTCTACCAGTGTCACTGTATTAGACAACTGTTATCAAACTTAGCAATAATGATGCATTAATCCGCCAATCAAGTGTGAAAGCTGGCTATGTGTATAGGCATAGTAAACACATATCATCATCATCCTCATTATCATTTATTTATATAGTGTCACTAATAGCGCAGCGCTGTACAGAGAACCCATTCACATCAGTCCCTACCCTATTGGAGCTTACAGTCTAAATTCCCTAATATAGACACACACTCACACACAGACAGAGAGGGAGAGACTAGGGT
Source organism: Mixophyes fleayi (assembly GCF_038048845.1). Lineage (NCBI taxonomy): Eukaryota > Metazoa > Chordata > Amphibia > Anura > Limnodynastidae > Mixophyes > Mixophyes fleayi. The sequence goes on from NW_027448223.1 coordinate 16,525, forward strand.
CAATTTTGATAGCAGCCAATTAACCTAACAGTATGTTTTTTGGAGTGTGGGAGGAAACCACAGCACCCGGAGGAAACCCACGCAAACACAGGGAGAACATACAAACTTCACACAGATAAGGCCATTGTTGATATAAGTACTGGCTCTGCTTACCATTGTCCAGTCTAGTACATAACTGTATTAATGCTGTGAAATATTATTACTTTGAATGCCTTAAATATGCAAGAGCGCATTTGGGTAAGTTTATGCTAATAAAAGATATATGCACTTTTCTTGCCTACCCATACTATTTAATAACCACCAAAAATTAAGCAATATGTAAGCACTGCTTCCAGTTGAAATCAGTCTGTCTGTCTGTCTATCTATCTATCTTTCTATCTATCTTTAAAACTGAAAGACATCCATTAAACATACACAATGACAGCATATTTAGTGTGTAATTGATGCTAAAACACAATTCTCACTCTCCTAATATAGCTGATTTTTGACAATGAACTGCATTTTTTATGTGAAGCATTTGATGTCATAAAGATGTAAACCTCACAAAGCAATTCTGTCACTGGTCAGTTTGCTTGACAGACATCTGACTTTTAGGTACTAGCCAATGGAAACATGGTGACATGTAAATATGAAAGCACATTAGGACAAAATATGCAATAAGATAGAGGCAAAGGGAGATGGCTGCTGGGAATGTATTTCATTTATCCCAGAAAATCTTTAAATCTAAGTATTAATACTACGTTGATGTACTTTTGAAATTGGAGAGCTACTTTTTACTAAAAGTACATCTCCCTTATATAATTAAGTATAATGCAGACCTGCTCAAAAACTTAGTATAATTAAAGAAGTCTTATGCCATAAATGATGATGATGAGAGCTGCTTATGTGAATGTCTATAGTGGTTTTCTCTACCAGTGTCACTGTATTAGACAACTGTTATCAAACTTAGCAATAATGATGCATTAATCTGCCAATCAAGTGTGAAAGCTGGCTATGTGTATAGGCATAGTAAACACATATCATCATCATCCTCATTATCATTTATTTATATAGTGTCACTAATAGCGCAGCGCTGTACAGAGAACCCATTCACATCAGTCCCTACCCTATTGGAGCTTACAGTCTAAATTCCCTAATATAGACACACACTCACACACAGACAGAGAGGGAGAGACTAGGGTCAATTTTGATAGCAGCCAATTAACCTAACAGTATGTTTTTTGGAGTGTGGGAGGAAACCCACGCAAACACAGGGAGAACATACAAACTTCACACAGATAAGGCCATTGTTGATATAAGTACTGGCTCTGCTTACCATTGTCCAGTCTAGTACATAACTGTATTAATGCTGTGAAATATTATTACTTTGAATGCCTTAAATATGCAAGAGCGCATTTGGGTAAGTTTATGCTAATAAAAGATATATGCACTTTTCTTGCCTACCCATACTATTTAATAACCACCAAAAATTAAGCAATATGTAAGCACTGCTTCCAGTTGAAATCAGTCTGTCTGTCTATCTATCTATCTATCTATCTTTCTATCTATCTTTCTATCTTTCTATCTATCTATCTATCGGTCTGTCTATCTTTAAAACTGAAAGACATCCATTAAACATACACAATGACAGCATATTTAGTGTGTAATTGATGCTAAAACACAATTCTCACTCTCCTAATATAGCTGATTTTTGACAATGAACTGCATTTTTCATGTGAAGCATTTGATGTCATAAAGATGTAAACCTCACAAAGCAATTCTGTCACTGGTCAGTTTGCTTGACAGACATCTGACTTTAAGGTACTAGCCAATGGAAACATGGTGACATGTAAATATGAAAGCACATTAGGACAAAATATGCAATAAGATAGAGGCAAAGGGAGATGGCTGCTGGGAATGTATTTCATTTATCCCAGAAAATCTTTAAATCTAAGTATTAATACTACGTTGATGTACTTTTGAAATTGGAGAGCTACTTTTTACTAAAAGTACATCTCCCTTATATAATTAAGTATAATGCAGACCTGCTCAAAAACTTAGTATAATTAAAGAAGTCTTATGCAATAAATGATGATGATGAGAGCTGCTTATGTGAATGTCTATAGTGGTTTTCTCTACCAGTGTCACTGTATTAGACAACTGTTATCAAACTTAGCAATAATGATGCATTAATCCGCCAATCAAGTGTGAAAGCTGGCTATGTGTATAGGCATAGTAAACACATATCATCATCATCCTCATTATCATTTATTTATATAGTGTCACTAATAGCGCAGCGCTGTACAGAGAACCCATTCACATCAGTCCCTACCCTATTGGAGCTTACAGTCTAAATTCCCTAATATAGACACACACTCACACACAGACAGAGAGGGAGAGACTAGGGTCAATTTTGATAGCAGCCAATTAACCTAACAGTATGTTTTTTGGAGTGTGGGAGGAAACCACAGCACCCGGAGGAAACCCACGCAAACACAGGGAGAACATACAAACTTCACACAGATAAGGCCATTGTTGATATAAGTACTGGCTCTGCTTACCATTGTCCAGTCTAGTACATAACTGTATTAATGCTGTGAAATATTATTACTTTGAATGCCTTAAATATGCAAGAGCGCATTTGGGTAAGTTTATGCTAATAAAAGATATATGCACTTTTCTTGCCTACCCATACTATTTAATAACCACCAAAAATTAAGCAATATGTAAGCACTGCTTCCAGTTGAAATCAGTCTGTCTGTCTGTCTATCTATCTATCTTTCTATCTATCTTTAAAACTGAAAGACATCCATTAAACATACACAATGACAGCATATTTAGTGTGTAATTGATGCTAAAACACAATTCTCACTCTCCTAATATAGCTGATTTTTGACAATGAACTGCATTTTTTATGTGAAGCATTTGATGTCATAAAGATGTAAACCTCACAAAGCAATTCTGTCACTGGTCAGTTTGCTTGACAGACATCTGACTTTTAGGTACTAGCCAATGGAAACATGGTGACATGTAAATATGAAAGCACATTAGGACAAAATATGCAATAAGATAGAGGCAAAGGGAGATGGCTGCTGGGAATGTATTTCATTTATCCCAGAAAATCTTTAAATCTAAGTATTAATACTACGTTGATGTACTTTTGAAATTGGAGAGCTACTTTTTACTAAAAGTACATCTCCCTTATATAAATAAGTATAATGCAGACCTGCTCAAAAACTTAGTATAATTAAAGAAGTCTTATGCCATAAATGATGATGATGAGAGCTGCTTATGTGAATGTCTATAGTGGTTTTCTCTACCAGTGTCACTGTATTAGACAACTGTTATCAAACTTAGCAATAATGATGCATTAATCTGCCAATCAAGTGTGAAAGCTGGCTATGTGTATAGGCATAGTAAACACATATCATCATCATCCTCATTATCATTTATTTATATAGTGTCACTAATAGCGCAGCGCTGTACAGAGAACCCATTCACATCAGTCCCTACCCTATTGGAGCTTACAGTCTAAATTCCCTAATATAGACACACACTCACACACAGACAGAGAGGGAGAGACTAGGGTCAATTTTGATAGCAGCCAATTAACCTAACAGTATGTTTTTTGGAGTGTGGGAGGAAACCCACGCAAACACAGGGAGAACATACAAACTTCACACAGATAAGGCCATTGTTGATATAAGTACTGGCTCTGCTTACCATTGTCCAGTCTAGTACATAACTGTATTAATGCTGTGAAATATTATTACTTTGAATGCCTTAAATATGCAAGAGCGCATTTGGGTAAGTTTATGCTAATAAAAGATATATGCACTTTTCTTGCCTACCCATACTATTTAATAACCACCAAAAATTAAGCAATATGTAAGCACTGCTTCCAGTTGAAATCAGTCTGTCTGTCTATCTATCTATCTATCTATCTTTCTATCTATCTTTCTATCTTTCTATCTATCTATCTATCGGTCTGTCTATCTTTAAAACTGAAAGACATCCATTAAACATACACAATGACAGCATATTTAGTGTGTAATTGATGCTAAAACACAATTCTCACTCTCCTAATATAGCTGATTTTTGACAATGAACTGCATTTTTCATGTGAAGCATTTGATGTCATAAAGATGTAAACCTCACAAAGCAATTCTGTCACTGGTCAGTTTGCTTGACAGACATCTGACTTTAAGGTACTAGCCAATGGAAACATGGTGACATGTAAATATGAAAGCACATTAGGACAAAATATGCAATAAGATAGAGGCAAAGGGAGATGGCTGCTGGGAATGTATTTCATTTATCCCAGAAAATCTTTAAATCTAAGTATTAATACTACGTTGATGTACTTTTGAAATTGGAGAGCTACTTTTTACTAAAAGTACATCTCCCTTATATAATTAAGTATAATGCAGACCTGCTCAAAAACTTAGTATAATTAAAGAAGTCTTATGCAATAAATGATGATGATGAGAGCTGCTTATGTGAATGTCTATAGTGGTTTTCTCTACCAGTGTCACTGTATTAGACAACTGTTATCAAACTTAGCAATAATGATGCATTAATCCGCCAATCAAGTGTGAAAGCTGGCTATGTGTATAGGCATAGTAAACACATATCATCATCATCCTCATTATCATTTATTTATATAGTGTCACTAATAGCGCAGCGCTGTACAGAGAACCCATTCACATCAGTCCCTACCCTATTGGAGCTTACAGTCTAAATTCCCTAATATAGACACACACTCACACACAGACAGAGAGGGAGAGACTAGGGTCAATTTTGATAGCAGCCAATTAACCTAACAGTATGTTTTTTGGAGTGTGGGAGGAAACCACAGCACCCGGAGGAAACCCACGCAAACACAGGGAGAACATACAAACTTCACACAGATAAGGCCATTGTTGATATAAGTACTGGCTCTGCTTACCATTGTCCAGTCTAGTACATAACTGTATTAATGCTGTGAAATATTATTACTTTGAATGCCTTAAATATGCAAGAGCGCATTTGGGTAAGTTTATGCTAATAAAAGATATATGCACTTTTCTTGCCTACCCATACTATTTAATAACCACCAAAAATTAAGCAATATGTAAGCACTGCTTCCAGTTGAAATCAGTCTGTCTGTCTGTCTATCTATCTATCTTTCTATCTATCTTTAAAACTGAAAGACATCCATTAAACATACACAATGACAGCATATTTAGTGTGTAATTGATGCTAAAACACAATTCTCACTCTCCTAATATAGCTGATTTTTGACAATGAACTGCATTTTTTATGTGAAGCATTTGATGTCATAAAGATGTAAACCTCACAAAGCAATTCTGTCACTGGTCAGTTTGCTTGACAGACATCTGACTTTTAGGTACTAGCCAATGGAAACATGGTGACATGTAAATATGAAAGCACATTAGGACAAAATATGCAATAAGATAGAGGCAAAGGGAGATGGCTGCTGGGAATGTATTTCATTTATCCCAGAAAATCTTTAAATCTAAGTATTAATACTACGTTGATGTACTTTTGAAATTGGAGAGCTACTTTTTACTAAAAGTACATCTCCCTTATATAAATAAGTATAATGCAGACCTGCTCAAAAACTTAGTATAATTAAAGAAGTCTTATGCCATAAATGATGATGATGAGAGCTGCTTATGTGAATGTCTATAGTGGTTTTCTCTACCAGTGTCACTGTATTAGACAACTGTTATCAAACTTAGCAATAATGATGCATTAATCTGCCAATCAAGTGTGAAAGCTGGCTATGTGTATAGGCATAGTAAACACATATCATCATCATCCTCATTATCATTTATTTATATAGTGTCACTAATAGCGCAGCGCTGTACAGAGAACCCATTCACATCAGTCCCTACCCTATTGGAGCTTACAGTCTAAATTCCCTAATATAGACACACACTCACACACAGACAGAGAGGGAGAGACTAGGGTCAATTTTGATAGCAGCCAATTAACCTAACAGTATGTTTTTTGGAGTGTGGGAGGAAACCCACGCAAACACAGGGAGAACATACAAACTTCACACAGATAAGGCCATTGTTGATATAAGTACTGGCTCTGCTTACCATTGTCCAGTCTAGTACATAACTGTATTAATGCTGTGAAATATTATTACTTTGAATGCCTTAAATATGCAAGAGCGCATTTGGGTAAGTTTATGCTAATAAAAGATATATGCACTTTTCTTGCCTACCCATACTATTTAATAACCACCAAAAATTAAGCAATATGTAAGCACTGCTTCCAGTTGAAATCAGTCTGTCTGTCTATCTATCTATCTATCTATCTATCTATCTATCTATCTATCTATCTTTCTATCTATCTATCTTTCTATCTTTCTATCTATCTAACTATCGGTCTGTCTATCTTTAAAACTGAAAGACATCCATTAAACATACACAATGACAGCATATTTAGTGTGTAATTGATGCTAAAACACAATTCTCACTCTCCTAATATAGCTGATTTTTGACAATGAACTGCATTTTTCATGTGAAGCATTTGATGTCATAAAGATGTAAACCTCACAAAGCAATTCTGTCACTGGTCAGTTTGCTTGACAGACATCTGACTTTAAGGTACTAGCCAATGGAAACATGGTGACATGTAAATATGAAAGCACATTAGGACAAAATATGCAATAAGATAGAGGCAAAGGGAGATGGCTGCTGGGAATGTATTTCATTTATCCCAGAAAATCTTTAAATCTAAGTATTAATACTACGTTGATGTACTTTTGAAATTGGAGAGCTACTTTTTACTAAAAGTACATCTCCCTTATATAATTAAGTATAATGCAGACCTGCTCAAAAACTTAGTATAATTAAAGAAGTCTTATGCCATAAATGATGATGATGAGAGCTGCTTATGTGAATGTCTATAGTGGTTTTCTCTACCAGTGTCACTGTATTAGACAACTGTTATCAAACTTAGCAATAATGATGCATTAATCTGCCAATCAAGTGTGAAAGCTGGCTATGTGTATAGGCATAGTAAACACATATCATCATCATCCTCATTATCATTTATTTATATAGTGTCACTAATAGCGCAGCGCTGTACAGAGAACCCATTCACATCAGTCCCTACCCTATTGGAGCTTACAGTCTAAATTCCCTAATATAGACACACACTCACACACAGACAGAGAGGGAGAGACTAGGGTCAATTTTGATAGCAGCCAATTAACCTAACAGTATGTTTTTTGGAGTGTGGGAGGAAACCACAGCACCCGGAGGAAACCCACGCAAACACAGGGAGAACATACAAACTTCACACAGATAAGGCCATTGTTGATATAAGTACTGGCTCTGCTTACCATTGTCCAGTCTAGTACATAACTGTATTAATGCTGTGAAATATTATTACTTTGAATGCCTTAAATATGCAAGAGCGCATTTGGGTAAGTTTATGCTAATAAAAGATATATGCACTTTTCTTGCCTACCCATACTATTTAATAACCACCAAAAATTAAGCAATATGTAAGCACTGCTTCCAGTTGAAATCAGTCTGTCTGTCTGTCTATCTATCTATCTATCTATCTATCTTTCTATCTTTCTATCTATCTATCGGTCTGTCTATCTTTAAAACTGAAAGACATCCATTAAACATACACAATGACAGCATATTTAGTGTGTAATTGATGCTAAAACACAATTCTCACTCTCCTAATATAGCTGATTTTTGACAATGAACTGCATTTTTCATGTGAAGCATTTGATGTCATAAAGATGTAAACCTCACAAAGCAATTCTGTCACTGGTCAGTTTGCTTGACAGACATCTGACTTTAAGGTACTAGCCAATGGAAACATGGTGACATGTAAATATGAAAGCACATTAGGACAAAATATGCAATAAGATAGAGGCAAAGGGAGATGGCTGCTGGGAATGTATTTCATTTATCCCAGAAAATCTTTAAATCTAAGTATTAATACTACGTTGATGTACTTTTGAAATTGGAGAGCTACTTTTTACTAAAAGTACATCTCCCTTATATAATTAAGTATAATGCAGACCTGCTCAAAAACTTAGTATAATTAAAGAAGTCTTATGCCATAAATGATGATGATGAGAGCTGCTTATGTGAATGTCTATAGTGGTTTTCTCTACCAGTGTCACTGTATTAGACAACTGTTATCAAACTTAGCAATAATGATGCACTAATCTGCCAATCAAGTGTGAAAGCTGGCTATGTGTATAGGCATAGTAAACACATATCATCATCATCCTCATTATCATTTATTTATATAGTGTCACTAATAGCGCAGCGCTGTACAGAGAACCCATTCACATCAGTCCCTACCCTATTGGAGCTTACAGTCTAAATTCCCTAATATAGACACACACTCACACACAGACAGAGAGGGAGAGACTAGGGTCAATTTTGATAGCAGCCAATTAACCTAACAGTATGTTTTTTGGAGTGTGGGAGGAAACCCACGCAAACACAGGGAGAACATACAAACTTCACACAGATAAGGCCATTGTTGATATAAGTACTGGCTCTGCTTACCATTGTCCAGTCTAGTACATAACTGTATTAATGCTGTGAAATATTATTACTTTGAATGCCTTAAATATGCAAGAGCGCATTTGGGTAAGTTTATGCTAATAAAAGATATATGCACTTTTCTTGCCTACCCATACTATTTAATAACCACCAAAAATTAAGCAATATGTAAGCACTGCTTCCAGTTGAAATCAGTCTGTCTGTCTATCTATCTATCTATCTATCTATCTATCTATCTATCTTTCTATCTATCTATCGGTCTGTCTATCTTTAAAACTGAAAGACATCCATTAAACATACACAATGACAGCATATTTAGTGTGTAATTGATGCTAAAACACAATTCTCACTCTCCTAATATAGCTGATTTTTGACAATGAACTGCATTTTTCATGTGAAGCATTTGATGTCATAAAGATGTAAACCTCACAAAGCAATTCTGTCACTGGTCAGTTTGCTTGACAGACATCTGACTTTAAGGTACTAGCCAATGGAAACATGGTGACATGTAAATATGAAAGCACATTAGGACAAAATATGCAATAAGATAGAGGCAAAGGGAGATGGCTGCTGGGAATGTATTTCATTTATCCCAGAAAATCTTTAAATCTAAGTATTAATACTACGTTGATGTACTTTTGAAATTGGAGAGCTACTTTTTACTAAAAGTACATCTCCCTTATATAATTAAGTATAATGCAGACCTGCTCAAAAACTTAGTATAATTAAAGAAGTCTTATGCCATAAATGATGATGATGAGAGCTGCTTATGTGAATGTCTATAGTGGTTTTCTCTACCAGTGTCACTGTATTAGACAACTGTTATCAAACTTAGCAATAATGATGCATTAATCTGCCAATCAAGTGTGAAAGCTGGCTATGTGTATAGGCATAGTAAACACATATCATCATCATCCTCATTATCATTTATTTATATAGTGTCACTAATAGCGCAGCGCTGTACAGAGAACCCATTCACATCAGTCCCTACCCTATTGGAGCTTACAGTCTAAATTCCCTAATATAGACACACACTCACACACAGACAGAGAGGGAGAGACTAGGGTCAATTTTGATAGCAGCCAATTAACCTAACAGTATGTTTTTTGGAGTGTGGGAGGAAACCACAGCACCCGGAGGAAACCCACGCAAACACAGGGAGAACATACAAACTTCACACAGATAAGGCCATTGTTGATATAAGTACTGGCTCTGCTTACCATTGTCCAGTCTAGTACATAACTGTATTAATGCTGTGAAATATTATTACTTTGAATGCCTTAAATATGCAAGAGCGCATTTGGGTAAGTTTATGCTAATAAAAGATATATGCACTTTTCTTGCCTACCCATACTATTTAATAACCACCAAAAATTAAGCAATATGTAAGCACTGCTTCCAGTTGAAATCAGTCTGTCTGTCTGTCTATCTATCTATCTATCTATCTATCTATCTTTCTATCTTTCTATCTATCTATCGGTCTGTCTATCTTTAAAACTGAAAGACATCCATTAAACATACACAATGACAGCATATTTAGTGTGTAATTGATGCTAAAACACAATTCTCACTCTCCTAATATAGCTGATTTTTGACAATGAACTGCATTTTTCATGTGAAGCATTTGATGTCATAAAGATGTAAACCTCACAAAGCAATTCTGTCACTGGTCAGTTTGCTTGACAGACATCTGACTTTAAGGTACTAGCCAATGGAAACATGGTGACATGTAAATATGAAAGCACATTAGGACAAAATATGCAATAAGATAGAGGCAAAGGGAGATGGCTGCTGGGAATGTATTTCATTTATCCCAGAAAATCTTTAAATCTAAGTATTAATACTACGTTGATGTACTTTTGAAATTGGAGAGCTACTTTTTACTAAAAGTACATCTCCCTTATATAATTAAGTATAATGCAGACCTGCTCAAAAACTTAGTATAATTAAAGAAGTCTTATGCCATAAATGATGATGATGAGAGCTGCTTATGTGAATGTCTATAGTGGTTTTCTCTACCAGTGTCACTGTATTAGACAACTGTTATCAAACTTAGCAATAATGATGCACTAATCTGCCAATCAAGTGTGAAAGCTGGCTATGTGTATAGGCATAGTAAACACATATCATCATCATCCTCATTATCATTTATTTATATAGTGTCACTAATAGCGCAGCGCTGTACAGAGAACCCATTCACATCAGTCCCTACCCTATTGGAGCTTACAGTCTAAATTCCCTAATATAGACACACACTCACACACAGACAGAGAGGGAGAGACTAGGGTCAATTTTGATAGCAGCCAATTAACCTAACAGTATGTTTTTTGGAGTGTGGGAGGAAACCCACGCAAACACAGGGAGAACATACAAACTTCACACAGATAAGGCCATTGTTGATATAAGTACTGGCTCTGCTTACCATTGTCCAGTCTAGTACATAACTGTATTAATGCTGTGAAATATTATTACTTTGAATGCCTTAAATATGCAAGAGCGCATTTGGGTAAGTTTATGCTAATAAAAGATATATGCACTTTTCTTGCCTACCCATACTATTTAATAACCACCAAAAATTAAGCAATATGTAAGCACTGCTTCCAGTTGAAATCAGTCTGTCTGTCTATCTATCTATCTATCTATCTATCTATCTATCTTTCTATCTATCTATCGGTCTGTCTATCTTTAAAACTGAAAGACATCCATTAAACATACACAATGACAGCATATTTAGTGTGTAATTGATGCTAAAACACAATTCTCACTCTCCTAATATAGCTGATTTTTGACAATGAACTGCATTTTTCATGTGAAGCATTTGATGTCATAAAGATGTAAACCTCACAAAGCAATTCTGTCACTGGTCAGTTTGCTTGACAGACATCTGACTTTAAGGTACTAGCCAATGGAAACATGGTGACATGTAAATATGAAAGCACATTAGGACAAAATATGCAATAAGATAGAGGCAAAGGGAGATGGCTGCTGGGAATGTATTTCATTTATCCCAGAAAATCTTTAAATCTAAGTATTAATACTACGTTGATGTACTTTTGAAATTGGAGAGCTACTTTTTACTAAAAGTACATCTCCCTTATATAATTAAGTATAATGCAGACCTGCTCAAAAACTTAGTATAATTAAAGAAGTCTTATGCCATAAATGATGATGATGAGAGCTGCTTATGTGAATGTCTATAGTGGTTTTCTCTACCAGTGTCACTGTATTAGACAACTGTTATCAAACTTAGCAATAATGATGCATTAATCTGCCAATCAAGTGTGAAAGCTGGCTATGTGTATAGGCATAGTAAACACATATCATCATCATCCTCATTATCATTTATTTATATAGTGTCACTAATAGCGCAGCGCTGTACAGAGAACCCATTCACATCAGTCCCTACCCTATTGGAGCTTACAGTCTAAATTCCCTAATATAGACACACACTCACACACAGACAGAGAGGGAGAGACTAGGGTCAATTTTGATAGCAGCCAATTAACCTAACAGTATGTTTTTTGGAGTGTGGGAGGAAACCACAGCACCCGGAGGAAACCCACGCAAACACAGGGAGAACATACAAACTTCACACAGATAAGGCCATTGTTGATATAAGTACTGGCTCTGCTTACCATTGTCCAGTCTAGTACATAACTGTATTAATGCTGTGAAATATTATTACTTTGAATGCCTTAAATATGCAAGAGCGCATTTGGGTAAGTTTATGCTAATAAAAGATATATGCACTTTTCTTGCCTACCCATACTATTTAATAACCACCAAAAATTAAGCAATATGTAAGCACTGCTTCCAGTTGAAATCAGTCTGTCTGTCTGTCTATCTATCTATCTATCTATCTTTCTATCTTTCTATCTATCTATCGGTCTGTCTATCTTTAAAACTGAAAGACATCCATTAAACATACACAATGACAGCATATTTAGTGTGTAATTGATGCTAAAACACAATTCTCACTCTCCTAATATAGCTGATTTTTGACAATGAACTGCATTTTTCATGTGAAGCATTTGATGTCATAAAGATGTAAACCTCACAAAGCAATTCTGTCACTGGTCAGTTTGCTTGACAGACATCTGACTTTAAGGTACTAGCCAATGGAAACATGGTGACATGTAAATATGAAAGCACATTAGGACAAAATATGCAATAAGATAGAGGCAAAGGGAGATGGCTGCTGGGAATGTATTTCATTTATCCCAGAAAATCTTTAAATCTAAGTATTAATACTACGTTGATGTACTTTTGAAATTGGAGAGCTACTTTTTACTAAAAGTACATCTCCCTTATATAATTAAGTATAATGCAGACCTGCTCAAAAACTTAGTATAATTAAAGAAGTCTTATGCCATAAATGATGATGATGAGAGCTGCTTATGTGAATGTCTATAGTGGTTTTCTCTACCAGTGTCACTGTATTAGACAACTGTTATCAAACTTAGCAATAATGATGCATTAATCTGCCAATCAAGTGTGAAAGCTGGCTATGTGTATAGGCATAGTAAACACATATCATCATTATCCTCATTATCATTTATTTATATAGTGTCACTAATAGCGCAGCGCTGTACAGAGAACCCATTCACATCAGTCCCTACCCTATTGGAGCTTACAGTCTAAATTCCCTAATATAGACACACACTCACACACAGACAGAGAGGGAGAGACTAGGGTCAATTTTGATAGCAGCCAATTAACCTAACAGTATGTTTTTTGGAGTGTGGGAGGAAACCCACGCAAACACAGGGAGAACATAAAAACTTCACACAGATAAGGCCATTGTTGATATAAGTACTGGCTCTGCTTACCATTGTCCAGTCTAGTACATAACTGTATTAATGCTGTGAAATATTATTACTTTGAATGCCTTAAATATGCAAGAGCGCATTTGGGTAAGTTTATGCTAATAAAAGATATATGCACTTTTCTTGCCTACCCATACTATTTAATAACCACCAAAAATTAAGCAATATGTAAGCACTGCTTCCAGTTGAAATCAGTCTGTCTGTCTATCTATCTATCTATCTATCTATCTATCTTTCTATCTATCTTTCTATCTTTCTATCTATCTATCTATCTATCTATCGGTCTGTCTATCTTTAAAACTGAAAGACATCCATTAAACATACACAATGACAGCATATTTAGTGTGTAATTGATGCTAAAACACAATTCTCACTCTCCTAATATAGCTGATTTTTGACAATGAACTGCATTTTTCATGTGAAGCATTTGATGTCATAAAGATGTAAACCTCACAAAGCAATTCTGTCACTGGTCAGTTTGCTTGACAGACATCTGACTTTAAGGTACTAGCCAATGGAAACATGGTGACATGTAAATATGAAAGCACATTAGGACAAAATATGCAATAAGATAGAGGCAAAGGGAGATGGCTGCTGGGAATGTATTTCATTTATCCCAGAAAATCTTTAAATCTAAGTATTAATACTACGTTGATGTACTTTTGAAATTGGAGAGCTACTTTTTACTAAAAGTACATCTCCCTTATATAATTAAGTATAATGCAGACCTGCTCAAAAACTTAGTATAATTAAAGAAGTCTTATGCAATAAATGATGATGATGAGAGCTGCTTATGTGAATGTCTATAGTGGTTTTCTCTACCAGTGTCACTGTATTAGACAACTGTTATCAAACTTAGCAATAATGATGCATTAATCTGCCAATCAAGTGTGAAAGCTGGCTATGTGTATAGGCATAGTAAACACATATCATCATCATCCTCATTATCATTTATTTATATAGTGTCACTAATAGCGCAGCGCTGTACAGAGAACCCATTCACATCAGTCCCTACCCTATTGGAGCTTACAGTCTAAATTCCCTAATATAGACACACACTCACACACAGACAGAGAGGGAGAGACTAGGGTCAATTTTGATAGCAGCCAATTAACCTAACAGTATGTTTTTTGGAGTGTGGGAGGAAACCACAGCACCCGGAGGAAACCCACGCAAACACAGGGAGAACATACAAACTTCACACAGATAAGGCCATTGTTGATATAAGTACTGGCTCTGCTTACCATTGTCCAGTCTAGTACATAACTGTATTAATGCTGTGAAATATTATTACTTTGAATGCCTTAAATATGCAAGAGCGCATTTGGGTAAGTTTATGCTAATAAAAGATATATGCACTTTTCTTGCCTACCCATACTATTTAATAACCACCAAAAATTAAGCAATATGTAAGCACTGCTTCCAGTTGAAATCAGTCTGTCTGTCTGTCTATCTATCTATATTTCTATCTTTCTATCTATCTATCGGTCTGTCTATCTTTAAAACTGAAAGACATCCATTAAACATACACAATGACAGCATATTTAGTGTGTAATTGATGCTAAAACACAATTCTCACTCTCCTAATATAGCTGATTTTTGACAATGAACTGCATTTTTCATGTGAAGCATTTGATGTCATAAAGATGTAAACCTCACAAAGCAATTCTGTCACTGGTCAGTTTGCTTGACAGACATCTGACTTTAAGGTACTAGCCAATGGAAACATGGTGACATGTAAATATGAAAGCACATTAGGACAAAATATGCAATAAGATAGAGGCAAAGGGAGATGGCTGCTGGGAATGTATTTCATTTATCCCAGAAAATCTTTAAATCTAAGTATTAATACTACGTTGATGTACTTTTGAAATTGGAGAGCTACTTTTTACTAAAAGTACATCTCCCTTATATAATTAAGTATAATGCAGACCTGCTCAAAAACTTAGTATAATTAAAGAAGTCTTATGCCATAAATGATGATGATGAGAGCTGCTTATGTGAATGTCTATAGTGGTTTTCTCTACCAGTGTCACTGTATTAGACAACTGTTATCAAACTTAGCAATAATGATGCATTAATCTGCCAATCAAGTGTGAAAGCTGGCTATGTGTATAGGCATAGTAAACACATATCATCATCATCCTCATTATCATTTATTTATATAGTGTCACTAATAGCGCAGCGCTGTACAGAGAACCCATTCACATCAGTCCCTACCCTATTGGAGCTTACAGTCTAAATTCCCTAATATAGACACACACTCACACACAGACAGAGAGGGAGAGACTAGGGTCAATTTTGATAGCAGCCAATTAACCTAACAGTATGTTTTTTGGAGTGTGGGAGGAAACCCACGCAAACACAGGGAGAACATAAAAACTTCACACAGATAAGGCCATTGTTGATATAAGTACTGGCTCTGCTTACCATTGTCCAGTCTAGTACATAACTGTATTAATGCTGTGAAATATTATTACTTTGAATGCCTTAAATATGCAAGAGCGCATTTGGGTAAGTTTATGCTAATAAAAGATATATGCACTTTTCTTGCCTACCCATACTATTTAATAACCACCAAAAATTAAGCAATATGTAAGCACTGCTTCCAGTTGAAATCAGTCTGTCTGTCTATCTATCTATCTATCTATCTATCTATCTTTCTATCTATCTTTCTATCTTTCTATCTATCTATCTATCTATCGGTCTGTCTATCTTTAAAACTGAAAGACATCCATTAAACATACACAATGACAGCATATTTAGTGTGTAATTGATGCTAAAACACAATTCTCACTCTCCTAATATAGCTGATTTTTGACAATGAACTGCATTTTTCATGTGAAGCATTTGATGTCATAAAGATGTAAACCTCACAAAGCAATTCTGTCACTGGTCAGTTTGCTTGACAGACATCTGACTTTAAGGTACTAGCCAATGGAAACATGGTGACATGTAAATATGAAAGCACATTAGGACAAAATATGCAATAAGATAGAGGCAAAGGGAGATGGCTGCTGGGAATGTATTTCATTTATCCCAGAAAATCTTTAAATCTAAGTATTAATACTACGTTGATGTACTTTTGAAATTGGAGAGCTACTTTTTACTAAAAGTACATCTCCCTTATATAATTAAGTATAATGCAGACCTGCTCAAAAACTTAGTATAATTAAAGAAGTCTTATGCAATAAATGATGATGATGAGAGCTGCTTATGTGAATGTCTATAGTGGTTTTCTCTACCAGTGTCACTGTATTAGACAACTGTTATCAAACTTAGCAATAATGATGCATTAATCTGCCAATCAAGTGTGAAAGCTGGCTATGTGTATAGGCATAGTAAACACATATCATCATCATCCTCATTATCATTTATTTATATAGTGTCACTAATAGCGCAGCGCTGTACAGAGAACCCATTCACATCAGTCCCTACCCTATTGGAGCTTACAGTCTAAATTCCCTAATATAGACACACACTCACACACAGACAGAGAGGGAGAGACTAGGGTCAATTTTGATAGCAGCCAATTAACCTAACAGTATGTTTTTTGGAGTGTGGGAGGAAACCACAGCACCCGGAGGAAACCCACGCAAACACAGGGAGAACATACAAACTTCACACAGATAAGGCCATTGTTGATATAAGTACTGGCTCTGCTTACCATTGTCCAGTCTAGTACATAACTGTATTAATGCTGTGAAATATTATTACTTTGAATGCCTTAAATATGCAAGAGCGCATTTGGGTAAGTTTATGCTAATAAAAGATATATGCACTTTTCTTGCCTACCCATACTATTTAATAACCACCAAAAATTAAGCAATATGTAAGCACTGCTTCCAGTTGAAATCAGTCTGTCTGTCTGTCTATCTATCTATCTATCTATATTTCTATTTTTCTATCTATCTATCGGTCTGTCTATCTTTAAAACTGAAAGACATCCATTAAACATACACAATGACAGCATATTTAGTGTGTAATTGATGCTAAAACACAATTCTCACTCTCCTAATATAGCTGATTTTTGACAATGAACTGCATTTTTCATGTGAAGCATTTGATGTCATAAAGATGTAAACCTCACAAAGCAATTCTGTCACTGGTCAGTTTGCTTGACAGACATCTGACTTTAAGGTACTAGCCAATGGAAACATGGTGACATGTAAATATGAAAGCACATTAGGACAAAATATGCAATAAGATAGAGGCAAAGGGAGATGGCTGCTGGGAATGTATTTCATTTATCCCAGAAAATCTTTAAATCTAAGTATTAATACTACGTTGATGTACTTTTGAAATTGGAGAGCTACTTTTTACTAAAAGTACATCTCCCTTATATAATTAAGTATAATGCAGACCTGCTCAAAAACTTAGTATAATTAAAGAAGTCTTATGCCATAAATGATGATGATGAGAGCTGCTTATGTGAATGTCTATAGTGGTTTTCTCTACCAGTGTCACTGTATTAGACAACTGTTATCAAACTTAGCAATAATGATGCATTAATCTGCCAATCAAGTGTGAAAGCTGGCTATGTGTATAGGCATAGTAAACACATATCATCATCATCCTCATTATCATTTATTTATATAGTGTCACTAATAGCGCAGCGCTGTACAGAGAACCCATTCACATCAGTCCCTACCCTATTGGAGCTTACAGTCTAAATTCCCTAATATAGACACACACTCACACACAGACAGAGAGGGAGAGACTAGGGTCAATTTTGATAGCAGCCAATTAACCTAACAGTATGTTTTTTGGAGTGTGGGAGGAAACCACAGCACCCGGAGGAAACCCACGCAAACACAGGGAGAACATACAAACTTCACACAGATAAGGCCATTGTTGATATAAGTACTGGCTCTGCTTACCATTGTCCAGTCTAGTACATAACTGTATTAATGCTGTGAAATATTATTACTTTGAATGCCTTAAATATGCAAGAGCGCATTTGGGTAAGTTTATGCTAATAAAAGATATATGCACTTTTCTTGCCTACCCATACTATT
The DNA here is from genome assembly GCF_038048845.1 of Mixophyes fleayi. Classification (NCBI taxonomy): domain Eukaryota; kingdom Metazoa; phylum Chordata; class Amphibia; order Anura; family Limnodynastidae; genus Mixophyes; species Mixophyes fleayi. The sequence goes on from NW_027448223.1 coordinate 34,906, forward strand.
TAATAACCACCAAAAATTAAGCAATATGTAAGCACTGCTTCCAGTTGAAATCAGTCTGTCTGTCTGTCTATCTATCTATCTATCTATCTTTCTATCTTTCTATCTATCTATCGGTCTGTCTATCTTTAAAACTGAAAGACATCCATTAAACATACACAATGACAGCATATTTAGTGTGTAATTGATGCTAAAACACAATTCTCACTCTCCTAATATAGCTGATTTTTGACAATGAACTGCATTTTTCATGTGAAGCATTTGATGTCATAAAGATGTAAACCTCACAAAGCAATTCTGTCACTGGTCAGTTTGCTTGACAGACATCTGACTTTAAGGTACTAGCCAATGGAAACATGGTGACATGTAAATATGAAAGCACATTAGGACAAAATATGCAATAAGATAGAGGCAAAGGGAGATGGCTGCTGGGAATGTATTTCATTTATCCCAGAAAATCTTTAAATCTAAGTATTAATACTACGTTGATGTACTTTTGAAATTGGAGAGCTACTTTTTACTAAAAGTACATCTCCCTTATATAATTAAGTATAATGCAGACCTGCTCAAAAACTTAGTATAATTAAAGAAGTCTTATGCCATAAATGATGATGATGAGAGCTGCTTATGTGAATGTCTATAGTGGTTTTCTCTACCAGTGTCACTGTATTAGACAACTGTTATCAAACTTAGCAATAATGATGCATTAATCTGCCAATCAAGTGTGAAAGCTGGCTATGTGTATAGGCATAGTAAACACATATCATCATCATCCTCATTATCATTTATTTATATAGTGTCACTAATAGCGCAGCGCTGTACAGAGAACCCATTCACATCAGTCCCTACCCTATTGGAGCTTACAGTCTAAATTCCCTAATATAGACACACACTCACACACAGACAGAGAGGGAGAGACTAGGGTCAATTTTGATAGCAGCCAATTAACCTAACAGTATGTTTTTTGGAGTGTGGGAGGAAACCCACGCAAACACAGGGAGAACATAAAAACTTCACACAGATAAGGCCATTGTTGATATAAGTACTGGCTCTGCTTACCATTGTCCAGTCTAGTACATAACTGTATTAATGCTGTGAAATATTATTACTTTGAATGCCTTAAATATGCAAGAGCGCATTTGGGTAAGTTTATGCTAATAAAAGATATATGCACTTTTCTTGCCTACCCATACTATTTAATAACCACCAAAAATTAAGCAATATGTAAGCACTGCTTCCAGTTGAAATCAGTCTGTCTGTCTATCTATCTATCTATCTATCTTTCTATCTATCTTTCTATCTTTCTATCTATCTATCTATCTATCGGTCTGTCTATCTTTAAAACTGAAAGACATCCATTAAACATACACAATGACAGCATATTTAGTGTGTAATTGATGCTAAAACACAATTCTCACTCTCCTAATATAGCTGATTTTTGACAATGAACTGCATTTTTCATGTGAAGCATTTGATGTCATAAAGATGTAAACCTCACAAAGCAATTCTGTCACTGGTCAGTTTGCTTGACAGACATCTGACTTTAAGGTACTAGCCAATGGAAACATGGTGACATGTAAATATGAAAGCACATTAGGACAAAATATGCAATAAGATAGAGGCAAAGGGAGATGGCTGCTGGGAATGTATTTCATTTATCCCAGAAAATCTTTAAATCTAAGTATTAATACTACGTTGATGTACTTTTGAAATTGGAGAGCTACTTTTTACTAAAAGTACATCTCCCTTATATAATTAAGTATAATGCAGACCTGCTCAAAAACTTAGTATAATTAAAGAAGTCTTATGCAATAAATGATGATGATGAGAGCTGCTTATGTGAATGTCTATAGTGGTTTTCTCTACCAGTGTCACTGTATTAGACAACTGTTATCAAACTTAGCAATAATGATGCATTAATCTGCCAATCAAGTGTGAAAGCTGGCTATGTGTATAGGCATAGTAAACACATATCATCATCATCCTCATTATCATTTATTTATATAGTGTCACTAATAGCGCAGCGCTGTACAGAGAACCCATTCACATCAGTCCCTACCCTATTGGAGCTTACAGTCTAAATTCCCTAATATAGACACACACTCACACACAGACAGAGAGGGAGAGACTAGGGTCAATTTTGATAGCAGCCAATTAACCTAACAGTATGTTTTTTGGAGTGTGGGAGGAAACCACAGCACCCGGAGGAAACCCACGCAAACACAGGGAGAACATACAAACTTCACACAGATAAGGCCATTGTTGATATAAGTACTGGCTCTGCTTACCATTGTCCAGTCTAGTACATAACTGTATTAATGCTGTGAAATATTATTACTTTGAATGCCTTAAATATGCAAGAGCGCATTTGGGTAAGTTTATGCTAATAAAAGATATATGCACTTTTCTTGCCTACCCATACTATTTAATAACCACCAAAAATTAAGCAATATGTAAGCACTGCTTCCAGTTGAAATCAGTCTGTCTGTCTATCTATCTATCTATCTATCTTTCTATCTATCTTTCTATCTTTCTATCTATCTATCTATCTATCGGTCTGTCTATCTTTAAAACTGAAAGACATCCATTAAACATACACAATGACAGCATATTTAGTGTGTAATTGATGCTAAAACACAATTCTCACTCTCCTAATATAGCTGATTTTTGACAATGAACTGCATTTTTCATGTGAAGCATTTGATGTCATAAAGATGTAAACCTCACAAAGCAATTCTGTCACTGGTCAGTTTGCTTGACAGACATCTGACTTTAAGGTACTAGCCAATGGAAACATGGTGACATGTAAATATGAAAGCACATTAGGACAAAATATGCAATAAGATAGAGGCAAAGGGAGATGGCTGCTGGGAATGTATTTCATTTATCCCAGAAAATCTTTAAATCTAAGTATTAATACTACGTTGATGTACTTTTGAAATTGGAGAGCTACTTTTTACTAAAAGTACATCTCCCTTATATAATTAAGTATAATGCAGACCTGCTCAAAAACTTAGTATAATTAAAGAAGTCTTATGCAATAAATGATGATGATGAGAGCTGCTTATGTGAATGTCTATAGTGGTTTTCTCTACCAGTGTCACTGTATTAGACAACTGTTATCAAACTTAGCAATAATGATGCATTAATCTGCCAATCAAGTGTGAAAGCTGGCTATGTGTATAGGCATAGTAAACACATATCATCATCATCCTCATTATCATTTATTTATATAGTGTCACTAATAGCGCAGCGCTGTACAGAGAACCCATTCACATCAGTCCCTACCCTATTGGAGCTTACAGTCTAAATTCCCTAATATAGACACACACTCACACACAGACAGAGAGGGAGAGACTAGGGTCAATTTTGATAGCAGCCAATTAACCTAACAGTATGTTTTTTGGAGTGTGGGAGGAAACCACAGCACCCGGAGGAAACCCACGCAAACACAGGGAGAACATACAAACTTCACACAGATAAGGCCATTGTTGATATAAGTACTGGCTCTGCTTACCATTGTCCAGTCTAGTACATAACTGTATTAATGCTGTGAAATATTATTACTTTGAATGCCTTAAATATGCAAGAGCGCATTTGGGTAAGTTTATGCTAATAAAAGATATATGCACTTTTCTTGCCTACCCATACTATTTAATAACCACCAAAAATTAAGCAATATGTAAGCACTGCTTCCAGTTGAAATCAGTCTGTCTGTCTGTCTATCTATCTATCTATCTATATTTCTATTTTTCTATCTATCTATCGGTCTGTCTATCTTTAAAACTGAAAGACATCCATTAAACATACACAATGACAGCATATTTAGTGTGTAATTGATGCTAAAACACAATTCTCACTCTCCTAATATAGCTGATTTTTGACAATGAACTGCATTTTTCATGTGAAGCATTTGATGTCATAAAGATGTAAACCTCACAAAGCAATTCTGTCACTGGTCAGTTTGCTTGACAGACATCTGACTTTAAGGTACTAGCCAATGGAAACATGGTGACATGTAAATATGAAAGCACATTAGGACAAAATATGCAATAAGATAGAGGCAAAGGGAGATGGCTGCTGGGAATGTATTTCATTTATCCCAGAAAATCTTTAAATCTAAGTATTAATACTACGTTGATGTACTTTTGAAATTGGAGAGCTACTTTTTACTAAAAGTACATCTCCCTTATATAATTAAGTATAATGCAGACCTGCTCAAAAACTTAGTATAATTAAAGAAGTCTTATGCCATAAATGATGATGATGAGAGCTGCTTATGTGAATGTCTATAGTGGTTTTCTCTACCAGTGTCACTGTATTAGACAACTGTTATCAAACTTAGCAATAATGATGCATTAATCTGCCAATCAAGTGTGAAAGCTGGCTATGTGTATAGGCATAGTAAACACATATCATCATCATCCTCATTATCATTTATTTATATAGTGTCACTAATAGCGCAGCGCTGTACAGAGAACCCATTCACATCAGTCCCTACCCTATTGGAGCTTACAGTCTAAATTCCCTAATATAGACACACACTCACACACAGACAGAGAGGGAGAGACTAGGGTCAATTTTGATAGCAGCCAATTAACCTAACAGTATGTTTTTTGGAGTGTGGGAGGAAACCACAGCACCCGGAGGAAACCCACGCAAACACAGGGAGAACATACAAACTTCACACAGATAAGGCCATTGTTGATATAAGTACTGGCTCTGCTTACCATTGTCCAGTCTAGTACATAACTGTATTAATGCTGTGAAATATTATTACTTTGAATGCCTTAAATATGCAAGAGCGCATTTGGGTAAGTTTATGCTAATAAAAGATATATGCACTTTTCTTGCCTACCCATACTATTTAATAACCACCAAAAATTAAGCAATATGTAAGCACTGCTTCCAGTTGAAATCAGTCTGTCTGTCTGTCTATCTATCTATCTATCTATCTATCTTTCTATCTTTCTATCTATCTATCGGTCTGTCTATCTTTAAAACTGAAAGACATCCATTAAACATACACAATGACAGCATATTTAGTGTGTAATTGATGCTAAAACACAATTCTCACTCTCCTAATATAGCTGATTTTTGACAATGAACTGCATTTTTCATGTGAAGCATTTGATGTCATAAAGATGTAAACCTCACAAAGCAATTCTGTCACTGGTCAGTTTGCTTGACAGACATCTGACTTTAAGGTACTAGCCAATGGAAACATGGTGACATGTAAATATGAAAGCACATTAGGACAAAATATGCAATAAGATAGAGGCAAAGGGAGATGGCTGCTGGGAATGTATTTCATTTATCCCAGAAAATCTTTAAATCTAAGTATTAATACTACGTTGATGTACTTTTGAAATTGGAGAGCTACTTTTTACTAAAAGTACATCTCCCTTATATAATTAAGTATAATGCAGACCTGCTCAAAAACTTAGTATAATTAAAGAAGTCTTATGCCATAAATGATGATGATGAGAGCTGCTTATGTGAATGTCTATAGTGGTTTTCTCTACCAGTGTCACTGTATTAGACAACTGTTATCAAACTTAGCAATAATGATGCATTAATCTGCCAATCAAGTGTGAAAGCTGGCTATGTGTATAGGCATAGTAAACACATATCATCATCATCCTCATTATCATTTATTTATATAGTGTCACTAATAGCGCAGCGCTGTACAGAGAACCCATTCACATCAGTCCCTACCCTATTGGAGCTTACAGTCTAAATTCCCTAATATAGACACACACTCACACACAGACAGAGAGGGAGAGACTAGGGTCAATTTTGATAGCAGCCAATTAACCTAACAGTATGTTTTTTGGAGTGTGGGAGGAAACCCACGCAAACACAGGGAGAACATACAAACTTCACACAGATAAGGCCATTGTTGATATAAGTACTGGCTCTGCTTACCATTGTCCAGTCTAGTACATAACTGTATTAATGCTGTGAAATATTATTACTTTGAATGCCTTAAATATGCAAGAGCGCATTTGGGTAAGTTTATGCTAATAAAAGATATATGCACTTTTCTTGCCTACCCATACTATTTAATAACCACCAAAAATTAAGCAATATGTAAGCACTGCTTCCAGTTGAAATCAGTCTGTCTGTCTATCTATCTATCTTTCTATCTATCTATCTTTCTATCTTTCTATCTTTCTATCTATCGGTCTGTCTATCTTTAAAACTGAAAGACATCCATTAAACATACACAATGACAGCATATTTAGTGTGTAATTGATGCTAAAACACAATTCTCACTCTCCTAATATAGCTGATTTTTGACAATGAACTGCATTTTTCATGTGAAGCATTTGATGTCATAAAGATGTAAACCTCACAAAGCAATTCTGTCACTGGTCAGTTTGCTTGACAGACATCTGACTTTAAGGTACTAGCCAATGGAAACATGGTGACATGTAAATATGAAAGCACATTAGGACAAAATATGCAATAAGATAGAGGCAAAGGGAGATGGCTGCTGGGAATGTATTTCATTTATCCCAGAAAATCTTTAAATCTAAGTATTAATACTACGTTGATGTACTTTTGAAATTGGAGAGCTACTTTTTACTAAAAGTACATCTCCCTTATATAATTAAGTATAATGCAGACCTGCTCAAAAACTTAGTATAATTAAAGAAGTCTTATGCAATAAATGATGATGATGAGAGCTGCTTATGTGAATGTCTATAGTGGTTTTCTCTACCAGTGTCACTGTATTAGACAACTGTTATCAAACTTAGCAATAATGATGCATTAATCTGCCAATCAAGTGTGAAAGCTGGCTATGTGTATAGGCATAGTAAACACATATCATCATCATCCTCATTATCATTTATTTATATAGTGTCACCAGGGCCGGACTGGGACTAAAAATCAGCCCTGGCATTTAAAGCACACAGGCCCACGTGTTGTGGGCTCCATGCACTATATTGTTGCGCACTGATGCTGGCGCAGTACAACATGATGTAGTATGAGTGTGTGTGTGTGTGGGGGGGGGGATTTATTTCTCCTAATGACCCTCAACATTACATTATTAGCACCCCAATTACATCAATAAACACCATGACAATACATTATTAGTACCCAAATTACAGCAATAAATAACCCCCCACACACACTCATACTACATCAATCACCCCCACATTACAGCAACCAGCATCACCCCCACATTACAGCAACCAGCATCACCCCCACATTACAGCAACCAGCATCACCCCCACATTACAGCAACCAGCATCACCCCCCACATTATAGCGTCCAGCATCACCCCCCACATTACAGCGTCCAGCATCACCCCCCACATTACAGCGTCCAGCGTCACCCCCCACATTATAGCAATACCCTCTCCTACTTATTAGCAATACTAAGCACCAAACACACTACAACAATGCCACCACCACGCCACCCCATACTACAGCAATACCACCAATTATACAGACGCCACTGTAGGAAACAATGTTTTGCTTTTTTCAAATCTCCCACAAAATAGCAACAACGAACAGAGTACTTTCACACACATATAGGTAACAGGTACCCTTTTCCTTCAATTAAATAGTAATGGCAGAATTTTCATGAATCATTCCACATGAAATAAAACTAACATATATCTAAAAAAAACATAACTATTGAATGATCAGTTGAACCCACATGGCCGCATTAAAAGTATTTCCATCTACAGCAAAATGTCACAGAAAAATATTTTTGTTTTACTACAGTAATTGGATATGCATCTTTTCTATTCATTTTAAATAACACAGTATATAAATTAAGGGGGATAGAGGAGGTGGGTGAGAAATAATTGGATGTGATCCATCAGTTTGATTAGATAGGAAACATTTAGATTATTTACCTGGAGGCGTCTACCCCCTTGACTCACAGGCAGGGCTGACAAGAGGAATTTTGGGCCCCGATACAGCAACTTCTTTGGGCTCCCGTCATATTCAACAATGAAAGACTTGCCTTTGGCAGAAGTTCATATAATGCCACACCGTAGTGTGCCCAGTTCATATTATGCCACATCGTAGTGCCCCACGGTCATATTATGCCACATAGTATTACCCTCAATACATATTCGGTCATGCAGAAGTGCCCACAAATCATATTATGGCATAGTAGTGCCCCCAAATCATTAGTAAAGCTCAGATAAAAACTCATTCACAAATAAAAATTGGTACAGCATATCAGATACTGAGTGTGAGTCTCCCAAGAGCAGCTTAATACATCATTTTCAATGCAAACAAAAATAGATATATTGACACAATTACAGATAAAATTTATGACAAGCAATGTTTTTTCCTCTTAATTAAAAATCTCTGTACAGATAAATATCCAAAAAACATTACAGCACAATAATGAGCAATACATAGTGTTAAACATTATTGGATACGCTGTAGTGTCCCCAGTTCAAGAAAGGATGGTTAAAAACATATTGCACACGAGAAAATATATGAACTTACCTGATTATGGCATCCTGTGTTCTGTTCCTAGTGGGCGCGCTGGGCGAGGAGGGATCAGCAGCTGTCAGCTCACACAGGCAGTCGGGAGCAGGAATAGAGGGCAGTGGTCGAAGCAGAAATTTAGGAGTGGGGGTATAGAAAATATAGGTGAATGGAGTATGAAGGCTTGTTTTTTTTTTTTTTTAACACTTGTCCCCTCTGCGCATTTCCATTCTTCATTACTACTTGTGTTTTATGATGGCTGCATCCCTGACATTCCCATTCTTAAGATGTCTCTCCCTTTACACTTTCTTTTACCTATGCCCCTGCACCATCTTCTCCTTTGTCCCTCTTACTTAACCCCCTGCACCACCTTCTCCGCTGGCTCTCACACATCTTCCTGTACCACCTACTCCCCTGGCTCTCTCACATGTCTTCCTGCACCCTCTACCCCCCGGCTCTCTCACCCCCTCTCCCAGAACCCCCTTCCCCTTTGGCTCTCTCACCCCCTCTCCCAGCACCCCCTGGCTCTCACCCCCTTCCGCTCTCTCATCCCCTTTTCCAGCACTCCCTTCCGCTCTCTCACCCCCTCTCCTAGCACCCCCTGGCTCTCACCCCCTTTGGCTCTCTCACCTCCTTTCCCAGCACCCCCTTTGGCTCTCTCACCCCCTCTCCCAGCAACCCCTGGCTCTCATCCCCTTTCCCAGCACCCACTTCGGCTCTCTCACCCCCTCTCCCAGCACCATCTTCGGCTCTCTCACCCCCTCTCCCAGCACCCCCTGACTCTCACCCCCTTTCCCAGCACCCCCTTCCGCTCTCTCACCCCCTTTCCCAGCACCCCCTTCCGCTCTCTCACCCCCTTTCCCAGCACCCCCTTTGGCTCTCTCACCCCCTCTCCCAGCACCCCCTGGCTCTCATCCCCTTTCCCAGCACCCCCTTCGGCTCTCTCACCTCCTTTCCCAGCACCCCCTTCGGCTCTCTCACCCCCTCTCCCAGCACCCCCTGGCTCTCATCCCCTTTCCCAGCACCCCCTTCGGCTCTCTCACCCACTCTCCCAGCACCCCTTGGCTCTCACCCCCTTTCCCAGCACCCCCTGGCTCTCACCCCCGCGACCCCCCCCCCGAAAATCGCGGCACCCCCGCGACCACCCCCCCCCCCCGAAAATCGCGTCACCCCCGCGACCACCCCCCCTCCAAAAATCGCGGGTACCCCCCGAAAATCGCGGCACCCCCGCGACCCCCCCTCTTCAGTTAAAAAAAACCAAATTAGAAAAAAAAACAGGAAACTCACCAGTGTAACTGGCTGCACAGCATAACGGGGGAGGGAGCTGGGGAGCGCGCAGCAGAGGTGGCTGGTTCCTGGTTCCTGGAACCAGCCACCAAGAAGACAGGGGGAGTTGGGCCGGCCCATATAGCCATCGGCCCTTCTGGCATTTGCCAGAAGTGCCAGATGGCCAGTCCGGCCCTGAGTGTCACTAATAGCGCAGCGCTGTACAGAGAACCCATTCACATCAGTCCCTACCCTATTGGAGCTTACAGTCTAAATTCCCTAATATAGACACACACTCACACACAGACAGAGAGGGAGAGACTAGGGTCAATTTTGATAGCAGCCAATTAACCTAACAGTATGTTTTTTGGAGTGTGGGAGGAAACCACAGCACCCGGAGGAAACCCACGCAAACACAGGGAGAACATACAAACTTCACACAGATAAGGCCATTGTTGATATAAGTACTGGCTCTGCTTACCATTGTCCAGTCTAGTACATAACTGTATTAATGCTGTGAAATATTATTACTTTGAATGCCTTAAATATGCAAGAGCGCATTTGGGTAAGTTTATGCTAATAAAAGATATATGCACTTTTCTTGCCTACCCATACTATTTAATAACCACCAAAAATTAAGCAATATGTAAGCACTGCTTCCAGTTGAAATCAGTCTGTCTGTCTGTCTATCTATCTTTCTATCTTTCTATCTATCTATCGGTCTGTCTATCTTTAAAACTGAAAGACATCCATTAAACATACACAATGACAGCATATTTAGTGTGTAATTGATGCTAAAACACAATTCTCACTCTCCTAATATAGCTGATTTTTGACAATGAACTGCATTTTTCATGTGAAGCATTTGATGTCATAAAGATGTAAACCTCACAAAGCAATTCTGTCACTGGTCAGTTTGCTTGACAGACATCTGACTTTAAGGTACTAGCCAATGGAAACATGGTGACATGTAAATATGAAAGCACATTAGGACAAAATATGCAATAAGATAGAGGCAAAGGGAGATGGCTGCTGGGAATGTATATCATTTATCCCAGAAAATCTTTAAATCTAAGTATTAATACTACGTTGATGTACTTTTGAAATTGGAGAGCTACTTTTTACTAAAAGTACATCTCCCTTATATAATTAAGTATAATGCAGACCTGCTCAAAAACTTAGTATAATTAAAGAAGTCTTATGCCATAAATGATGATGATGAGAGCTGCTTATGTGAATGTCTATAGTGGTTTTCTCTACCAGTGTCACTGTATTAGACAACTGTTATCAAACTTAGCAATAATGATGCATTAATCTGCCAATCAAGTGTGAAAGCTGGCTATGTGTATAGGCATAGTAAACACATATCATCATCATCCTCATTATCATTTATTTATATAGTGTCACTAATAGCGCAGCGCTGTACAGAGAACCCATTCACATCAGTCCCTACCCTATTGGAGCTTACAGTCTAAATTCCCTAATATAGACACACACTCACACACAGACAGAGAGGGAGAGACTAGGGTCAATTTTGATAGCAGCCAATTAACCTAACAGTATGTTTTTTGGAGTGTGGGAGGAAACCCACGCAAACACAGGGAGAACATACAAACTTCACACAGATAAGGCCATTGTTGATATAAGTACTGGCTCTGCTTACCATTGTCCAGTCTAGTACATAACTGTATTAATGCTGTGAAATATTATTACTTTGAATGCCTTAAATATGCAAGAGCGCATTTGGGTAAGTTTATGCTAATAAAAGATATATGCACTTTTCTTGCCTACCCATACTATTTAATAACCACCAAAAATTAAGCAATATGTAAGCACTGCTTCCAGTTGAAATCAGTCTGTCTGTCTATCTATCTATCTTTCTATCTATCTATCTTTCTATCTTTCTATCTTTCTATCTATCGGTCTGTCTATCTTTAAAACTGAAAGACATCCATTAAACATACACAATGACAGCATATTTAGTGTGTAATTGATGCTAAAACACAATTCTCACTCTCCTAATATAGCTGATTTTTGACAATGAACTGCATTTTTCATGTGAAGCATTTGATGTCATAAAGATGTAAACCTCACAAAGCAATTCTGTCACTGGTCAGTTTGCTTGACAGACATCTGACTTTAAGGTACTAGCCAATGGAAACATGGTGACATGTAAATATGAAAGCACATTAGGACAAAATATGCAATAAGATAGAGGCAAAGGGAGATGGCTGCTGGGAATGTATTTCATTTATCCCAGAAAATCTTTAAATCTAAGTATTAATACTACGTTGATGTACTTTTGAAATTGGAGAGCTACTTTTTACTAAAAGTACATCTCCCTTATATAATTAAGTATAATGCAGACCTGCTCAAAAACTTAGTATAATTAAAGAAGTCTTATGCAATAAATGATGATGATGAGAGCTGCTTATGTGAATGTCTATAGTGGTTTTCTCTACCAGTGTCACTGTATTAGACAACTGTTATCAAACTTAGCAATAATGATGCATTAATCTGCCAATCAAGTGTGAAAGCTGGCTATGTGTATAGGCATAGTAAACACATATCATCATCATCCTCATTATCATTTATTTATATAGTGTCACCAGGGCCGGACTGGGACTAAAAATCAGCCCTGGCATTTAAAGCACACAGGCCCACGTGTTGTGGGCTCCATGCACTATATTGTTGCGCACTGATGCTGGCGCAGTACAACATGATGTAGTATGAGTGTGTGTGTGTGTGGGGGGGGGGATTTATTTCTCCTAATGACCCTCAACATTACATTATTAGCACCCCAATTACATCAATAAACACCATGACAATACATTATTAGTACCCAAATTACAGCAATAAATAACCCCCCACACACACTCATACTACATCAATCACCCCCACATTACAGCAACCAGCATCACCCCCACATTACAGCAACCAGCATCACCCCCACATTACAGCAACCAGCATCACCCCCACATTACAGCAACCAGCATCACCCCCCACATTATAGCGTCCAGCATCACCCCCCACATTACAGCGTCCAGCATCACCCCCCACATTACAGCGTCCAGCGTCACCCCCCACATTATAGCAATACCCTCTCCTACTTATTAGCAATACTAAGCACCAAACACACTACAACAATGCCACCACCACGCCACCCCATACTACAGCAATACCACCAATTATACAGACGCCACTGTAGGAAACAATGTTTTGCTTTTTTCAAATCTCCCACAAAATAGCAACAACGAACAGAGTACTTTCACACACATATAGGTAACAGGTACCCTTTTCCTTCAATTAAATAGTAATGGCAGAATTTTCATGAATCATTCCACATGAAATAAAACTAACATATATCTAAAAAAAACATAACTATTGAATGATCAGTTGAACCCACATGGCCGCATTAAAAGTATTTCCATCTACAGCAAAATGTCACAGAAAAATATTTTTGTTTTACTACAGTAATTGGATATGCATCTTTTCTATTCATTTTAAATAACACAGTATATAAATTAAGGGGGATAGAGGAGGTGGGTGAGAAATAATTGGATGTGATCCATCAGTTTGATTAGATAGGAAACATTTAGATTATTTACCTGGAGGCGTCTACCCCCTTGACTCACAGGCAGGGCTGACAAGAGGAATTTTGGGCCCCGATACAGCAACTTCTTTGGGCTCCCGTCATATTCAACAATGAAAGACTTGCCTTTGGCAGAAGTTCATATAATGCCACACCGTAGTGTGCCCAGTTCATATTATGCCACATCGTAGTGCCCCACGGTCATATTATGCCACATAGTATTACCCTCAATACATATTCGGTCATGCAGAAGTGCCCACAAATCATATTATGGCATAGTAGTGCCCCCAAATCATTAGTAAAGCTCAGATAAAAACTCATTCACAAATAAAAATTGGTACAGCATATCAGATACTGAGTGTGAGTCTCCCAAGAGCAGCTTAATACATCATTTTCAATGCAAACAAAAATAGATATATTGACACAATTACAGATAAAATTTATGACAAGCAATGTTTTTTCCTCTTAATTAAAAATCTCTGTACAGATAAATATCCAAAAAACATTACAGCACAATAATGAGCAATACATAGTGTTAAACATTATTGGATACGCTGTAGTGTCCCCAGTTCAAGAAAGGATGGTTAAAAACATATTGCACACGAGAAAATATATGAACTTACCTGATTATGGCATCCTGTGTTCTGTTCCTAGTGGGCGCGCTGGGCGAGGAGGGATCAGCAGCTGTCAGCTCACACAGGCAGTCGGGAGCAGGAATAGAGGGCAGTGGTCGAAGCAGAAATTTAGGAGTGGGGGTATAGAAAATATAGGTGAATGGAGTATGAAGGCTTGTTTTTTTTTTTTTTTAACACTTGTCCCCTCTGCGCATTTCCATTCTTCATTACTACTTGTGTTTTATGATGGCTGCATCCCTGACATTCCCATTCTTAAGATGTCTCTCCCTTTACACTTTCTTTTACCTATGCCCCTGCACCATCTTCTCCTTTGTCCCTCTTACTTAACCCCCTGCACCACCTTCTCCGCTGGCTCTCACACATCTTCCTGTACCACCTACTCCCCTGGCTCTCTCACATGTCTTCCTGCACCCTCTACCCCCCGGCTCTCTCACCCCCTCTCCCAGAACCCCCTTCCCCTTTGGCTCTCTCACCCCCTCTCCCAGCACCCCCTGGCTCTCACCCCCTTCCGCTCTCTCATCCCCTTTTCCAGCACTCCCTTCCGCTCTCTCACCCCCTCTCCTAGCACCCCCTGGCTCTCACCCCCTTTGGCTCTCTCACCTCCTTTCCCAGCACCCCCTTTGGCTCTCTCACCCCCTCTCCCAGCAACCCCTGGCTCTCATCCCCTTTCCCAGCACCCACTTCGGCTCTCTCACCCCCTCTCCCAGCACCATCTTCGGCTCTCTCACCCCCTCTCCCAGCACCCCCTGACTCTCACCCCCTTTCCCAGCACCCCCTTCCGCTCTCTCACCCCCTTTCCCAGCACCCCCTTCCGCTCTCTCACCCCCTTTCCCAGCACCCCCTTTGGCTCTCTCACCCCCTCTCCCAGCACCCCCTGGCTCTCATCCCCTTTCCCAGCACCCCCTTCGGCTCTCTCACCTCCTTTCCCAGCACCCCCTTCGGCTCTCTCACCCCCTCTCCCAGCACCCCCTGGCTCTCATCCCCTTTCCCAGCACCCCCTTCGGCTCTCTCACCCACTCTCCCAGCACCCCTTGGCTCTCACCCCCTTTCCCAGCACCCCCTGGCTCTCACCCCCGCGACCCCCCCCCCCGAAAATCGCGGCACCCCCGCGACCACCCCCCCCCCCCCCCGAAAATCGCGTCACCCCCGCGACCACCCCCCCTCCAAAAATCGCGGGTACCCCCCGAAAATCGCGGCACCCCCGCGACCCCCCCTCTTCAGTTAAAAAAAACCAAATTAGAAAAAAAAACAGGAAACTCACCAGTGTAACTGGCTGCACAGCATAACGGGGGAGGGAGCTGGGGAGCGCGCAGCAGAGGTGGCTGGTTCCTGGAACCAGCCACCAAGAAGACAGGGGGAGTTGGGCCGGCCCATATAGCCATCGGCCCTTCTGGCATTTGCCAGAAGTGCCAGATGGCCAGTCCGGCCCTGAGTGTCACTAATAGCGCAGCGCTGTACAGAGAACCCATTCACATCAGTCCCTACCCTATTGGAGCTTACAGTCTAAATTCCCTAATATAGACACACACTCACACACAGACAGAGAGGGAGAGACTAGGGTCAATTTTGATAGCAGCCAATTAACCTAACAGTATGTTTTTTGGAGTGTGGGAGGAAACCACAGCACCCGGAGGAAACCCACGCAAACACAGGGAGAACATACAAACTTCACACAGATAAGGCCATTGTTGATATAAGTACTGGCTCTGCTTACCATTGTCCAGTCTAGTACATAACTGTATTAATGCTGTGAAATATTATTACTTTGAATGCCTTAAATATGCAAGAGCGCATTTGGGTAAGTTTATGCTAATAAAAGATATATGCACTTTTCTTGCCTACCCATACTATTTAATAACCACCAAAAATTAAGCAATATGTAAGCACTGCTTCCAGTTGAAATCAGTCTGTCTGTCTGTCTGTCTATCTATCTATCTTTCTATCTTTCTATCTATCTATCGGTCTGTCTATCTTTAAAACTGAAAGACATCCATTAAACATACACAATGACAGCATATTTAGTGTGTAATTGATGCTAAAACACAATTCTCACTCTCCTAATATAGCTGATTTTTGACAATGAACTGCATTTTTCATGTGAAGCATTTGATGTCATAAAGATGTAAACCTCACAAAGCAATTCTGTCACTGGTCAGTTTGCTTGACAGACATCTGACTTTAAGGTACTAGCCAATGGAAACATGGTGACATGTAAATATGAAAGCACATTAGGACAAAATATGCAATAAGATAGAGGCAAAGGGAGATGGCTGCTGGGAATGTATTTCATTTATCCCAGAAAATCTTTAAATCTAAGTATTAATACTACGTTGATGTACTTTTGAAATTGGAGAGCTACTTTTTACTAAAAGTACATCTCCCTTATATAATTAAGTATAATGCAGACCTGCTCAAAAACTTAGTATAATTAAAGAAGTCTTATGCAATAAATGATGATGATGAGAGCTGCTTATGTGAATGTCTATAGTGGTTTTCTCTACCAGTGTCACTGTATTAGACAACTGTTATCAAACTTAGCAATAATGATGCATTAATCTGCCAATCAAGTGTGAAAGCTGGCTATGTGTATAGGCATAGTAAACACATATCATCATCATCCTCATTATCATTTATTTATATAGTGTCACTAATAGCGCAGCGCTGTACAGAGAACCCATTCACATCAGTCCCTACCCTATTGGAGCTTACAGTCTAAATTCCCTAATATAGACACACACTCACACACAGACAGAGAGGGAGAGACTAGGGTCAATTTTGATAGCAGCCAATTAACCTAACAGTATGTTTTTTGGAGTGTGGGAGGAAACCACAGCACCCGGAGGAAACCCACGCAAACACAGGGAGAACATACAAACTTCACACAGATAAGGCCATTGTTGATATAAGTACTGGCTCTGCTTACCATTGTCCAGTCTAGTACATAACTGTATTAATGCTGTGAAATATTATTACTTTGAATGCCTTAAATATGCAAGAGCGCATTTGGGTAAGTTTATGCTAATAAAAGATATATGCACTTTTCTTGCCTACCCATACTATTTAATAACCACCAAAAATTAAGCAATATGTAAGCACTGCTTCCAGTTGAAATCAGTCTGTCTGTCTGTCTATCTATCTTTCTATCTTTCTATCTATCCATCGGTCTGTCTATCTTTAAAACTGAAAGACATCCATTAAACATACACAATGACAGCATATTTAGTGTGTAATTGATGCTAAAACACAATTCTCACTCTCCTAATATAGCTGATTTTTGACAATGAACTGCATTTTTCATGTGAAGCATTTGATGTCATAAAGATGTAAACCTCACAAAGCAATTCTGTCACTGGTCAGTTTGCTTGACAGACATCTGACTTTAAGGTACTAGCCAATGGAAACATGGTGACATGTAAATATGAAAGCACATTAGGACAAAATATGCAATAAGATAGAGGCAAAGGGAGATGGCTGCTGGGAATGTATTTCATTTATCCCAGAAAATCTTTAAATCTAAGTATTAATACTACGTTGATGTACTTTTGAAATTGGAGAGCTACTTTTTACTAAAAGTACATCTCCCTTATATAATTAAGTATAATGCAGACCTGCTCAAAAACTTAGTATAATTAAAGAAGTCTTATGCCATAAATGATGATGATGAGAGCTGCTTATGTGAATGTCTATAGTGGTTTTCTCTACCAGTGTCACTGTATTAGACAACTGTTATCAAACTTAGCAATAATGATGCATTAATCTGCCAATCAAGTGTGAAAGCTGGCTATGTGTATAGGCATAGTAAACACATATCATCATCATCCTCATTATCATTTATTTATATAGTGTCACCAGGGCCGGACTGGGACTAAAAATCAGCCCTGGCATTTAAAGCACACAGGCCCACGTGTTGTGGGCTCCATGCACTATATTGTTGCGCACTGATGCTGGCGCAGTACAACATGATGTAGTATGAGTGTGTGTGTGTGTGGGGGGGGGGATTTATTTCTCCTAATGACCCTCAACATTACATTATTAGCACCCCAATTACATCAATAAACACCATGACAATACATTATTAGTACCCAAATTACAGCAATAAATAACCCCCCACACACACTCATACTACATCAATCACCCCCACATTACAGCAACCAGCATCACCCCCACATTACAGCAACCAGCATCACCCCCACATTACAGCAACCAGCATCACCCCCACATTACAGCAACCAGCATCACCCCCCACATTATAGCGTCCAGCATCACCCCCCACATTACAGCGTCCAGCATCACCCCCCACATTACAGCGTCCAGCGTCACCCCCCACATTATAGCAATACCCTCTCCTACTTATTAGCAATACTAAGCACCAAACACACTACAACAATGCCACCACCACGCCACCCCATACTACAGCAATACCACCAATTATACAGACGCCACTGTAGGAAACAATGTTTTGCTTTTTTCAAATCTCCCACAAAATAGCAACAACGAACAGAGTACTTTCACACACATATAGGTAACAGGTACCCTTTTCCTTCAATTAAATAGTAATGGCAGAATTTTCATGAATCATTCCACATGAAATAAAACTAACATATATCTAAAAAAAACATAACTATTGAATGATCAGTTGAACCCACATGGCCGCATTAAAAGTATTTCCATCTACAGCAAAATGTCACAGAAAAATATTTTTGTTTTACTACAGTAATTGGATATGCATCTTTTCTATTCATTTTAAATAACACAGTATATAAATTAAGGGGGATAGAGGAGGTGGGTGAGAAATAATTGGATGTGATCCATCAGTTTGATTAGATAGGAAACATTTAGATTATTTACCTGGAGGCGTCTACCCCCTTGACTCACAGGCAGGGCTGACAAGAGGAATTTTGGGCCCCGATACAGCAACTTCTTTGGGCTCCCGTCATATTCAACAATGAAAGACTTGCCTTTGGCAGAAGTTCATATAATGCCACACCGTAGTGTGCCCAGTTCATATTATGCCACATCGTAGTGCCCCACGGTCATATTATGCCACATAGTATTACCCTCAATACATATTCGGTCATGCAGAAGTGCCCACAAATCATATTATGGCATAGTAGTGCCCCCAAATCATTAGTAAAGCTCAGATAAAAACTCATTCACAAATAAAAATTGGTACAGCATATCAGATACTGAGTGTGAGTCTCCCAAGAGCAGCTTAATACATCATTTTCAATGCAAACAAAAATAGATATATTGACACAATTACAGATAAAATTTATGACAAGCAATGTTTTTTCCTCTTAATTAAAAATCTCTGTACAGATAAATATCCAAAAAACATTACAGCACAATAATGAGCAATACATAGTGTTAAACATTATTGGATACGCTGTAGTGTCCCCAGTTCAAGAAAGGATGGTTAAAAACATATTGCACACGAGAAAATATATGAACTTACCTGATTATGGCATCCTGTGTTCTGTTCCTAGTGGGCGCGCTGGGCGAGGAGGGATCAGCAGCTGTCAGCTCACACAGGCAGTCGGGAGCAGGAATAGAGGGCAGTGGTCGAAGCAGAAATTTAGGAGTGGGGGTATAGAAAATATAGGTGAATGGAGTATGAAGGCTTGTTTTTTTTTTTTTTTAACACTTGTCCCCTCTGCGCATTTCCATTCTTCATTACTACTTGTGTTTTATGATGGCTGCATCCCTGACATTCCCATTCTTAAGATGTCTCTCCCTTTACACTTTCTTTTACCTATGCCCCTGCACCATCTTCTCCTTTGTCCCTCTTACTTAACCCCCTGCACCACCTTCTCCGCTGGCTCTCACACATCTTCCTGTACCACCTACTCCCCTGGCTCTCTCACATGTCTTCCTGCACCCTCTACCCCCCGGCTCTCTCACCCCCTCTCCCAGAACCCCCTTCCCCTTTGGCTCTCTCACCCCCTCTCCCAGCACCCCCTGGCTCTCACCCCCTTCCGCTCTCTCATCCCCTTTTCCAGCACTCCCTTCCGCTCTCTCACCCCCTCTCCTAGCACCCCCTGGCTCTCACCCCCTTTGGCTCTCTCACCTCCTTTCCCAGCACCCCCTTTGGCTCTCTCACCCCCTCTCCCAGCAACCCCTGGCTCTCATCCCCTTTCCCAGCACCCACTTCGGCTCTCTCACCCCCTCTCCCAGCACCATCTTCGGCTCTCTCACCCCCTCTCCCAGCACCCCCTGACTCTCACCCCCTTTCCCAGCACCCCCTTCCGCTCTCTCACCCCCTTTCCCAGCACCCCCTTCCGCTCTCTCACCCCCTTTCCCAGCACCCCCTTTGGCTCTCTCACCCCCTCTCCCAGCACCCCCTGGCTCTCATCCCCTTTCCCAGCACCCCCTTCGGCTCTCTCACCTCCTTTCCCAGCACCCCCTTCGGCTCTCTCACCCCCTCTCCCAGCACCCCCTGGCTCTCATCCCCTTTCCCAGCACCCCCTTCGGCTCTCTCACCCACTCTCCCAGCACCCCTTGGCTCTCACCCCCTTTCCCAGCACCCCCTGGCTCTCACCCCCGCGACCCCCCCCCCCGAAAATCGCGGCACCCCCGCGACCACCCCCCCCCCCCCCGAAAATCGCGTCACCCCCGCGACCACCCCCCCTCCAAAAATCGCGGGTACCCCCCGAAAATCGCGGCACCCCCGCGACCCCCCCTCTTCAGTTAAAAAAAACCAAATTAGAAAAAAAAACAGGAAACTCACCAGTGTAACTGGCTGCACAGCATAACGGGGGAGGGAGCTGGGGAGCGCGCAGCAGAGGTGGCTGGTTCCTGGAACCAGCCACCAAGAAGACAGGGGGAGTTGGGCCGGCCCATATAGCCATCGGCCCTTCTGGCATTTGCCAGAAGTGCCAGATGGCCAGTCCGGCCCTGAGTGTCACTAATAGCGCAGCGCTGTACAGAGAACCCATTCACATCAGTCCCTACCCTATTGGAGCTTACAGTCTAAATTCCCTAATATAGACACACACTCACACACAGACAGAGAGGGAGAGACTAGGGTCAATTTTGATAGCAGCCAATTAACCTAACAGTATGTTTTTTGGAGTGTGGGAGGAAACCACAGCACCCGGAGGAAACCCACGCAAACACAGGGAGAACATACAAACTTCACACAGATAAGGCCATTGTTGATATAAGTACTGGCTCTGCTTACCATTGTCCAGTCTAGTACATAACTGTATTAATGCTGTGAAATATTATTACTTTGAATGCCTTAAATATGCAAGAGCGCATTTGGGTAAGTTTATGCTAATAAAAGATATATGCACTTTTCTTGCCTACCCATACTATTTAATAACCACCAAAAATTAAGCAATATGTAAGCACTGCTTCCAGTTGAAATCAGTCTGTCTGTCTGTCTGTCTATCTATCTATCTTTCTATCTTTCTATCTATCTATCGGTCTGTCTATCTTTAAAACTGAAAGACATCCATTAAACATACACAATGACAGCATATTTAGTGTGTAATTGATGCTAAAACACAATTCTCACTCTCCTAATATAGCTGATTTTTGACAATGAACTGCATTTTTCATGTGAAGCATTTGATGTCATAAAGATGTAAACCTCACAAAGCAATTCTGTCACTGGTCAGTTTGCTTGACAGACATCTGACTTTAAGGTACTAGCCAATGGAAACATGGTGACATGTAAATATGAAAGCACATTAGGACAAAATATGCAATAAGATAGAGGCAAAGGGAGATGGCTGCTGGGAATGTATTTCATTTATCCCAGAAAATCTTTAAATCTAAGTATTAATACTACGTTGATGTACTTTTGAAATTGGAGAGCTACTTTTTACTAAAAGTACATCTCCCTTATATAATTAAGTATAATGCAGACCTGCTCAAAAACTTAGTATAATTAAAGAAGTCTTATGCAATAAATGATGATGATGAGAGCTGCTTATGTGAATGTCTATAGTGGTTTTCTCTACCAGTGTCACTGTATTAGACAACTGTTATCAAACTTAGCAATAATGATGCATTAATCTGCCAATCAAGTGTGAAAGCTGGCTATGTGTATAGGCATAGTAAACACATATCATCATCATCCTCATTATCATTTATTTATATAGTGTCACTAATAGCGCAGCGCTGTACAGAGAACCCATTCACATCAGTCCCTACCCTATTGGAGCTTACAGTCTAAATTCCCTAATATAGACACACACTCACACACAGACAGAGAGGGAGAGACTAGGGTCAATTTTGATAGCAGCCAATTAACCTAACAGTATGTTTTTTGGAGTGTGGGAGGAAACCACAGCACCCGGAGGAAACCCACGCAAACACAGGGAGAACATACAAACTTCACACAGATAAGGCCATTGTTGATATAAGTACTGGCTCTGCTTACCATTGTCCAGTCTAGTACATAACTGTATTAATGCTGTGAAATATTATTACTTTGAATGCCTTAAATATGCAAGAGCGCATTTGGGTAAGTTTATGCTAATAAAAGATATATGCACTTTTCTTGCCTACCCATACTATTTAATAACCACCAAAAATTAAGCAATATGTAAGCACTGCTTCCAGTTGAAATCAGTCTGTCTGTCTGTCTATCTATCTTTCTATCTTTCTATCTATCCATCGGTCTGTCTATCTTTAAAACTGAAAGACATCCATTAAACATACACAATGACAGCATATTTAGTGTGTAATTGATGCTAAAACACAATTCTCACTCTCCTAATATAGCTGATTTTTGACAATGAACTGCATTTTTCATGTGAAGCATTTGATGTCATAAAGATGTAAACCTCACAAAGCAATTCTGTCACTGGTCAGTTTGCTTGACAGACATCTGACTTTAAGGTACTAGCCAATGGAAACATGGTGACATGTAAATATGAAAGCACATTAGGACAAAATATGCAATAAGATAGAGGCAAAGGGAGATGGCTGCTGGGAATGTATTTCATTTATCCCAGAAAATCTTTAAATCTAAGTATTAATACTACGTTGATGTACTTTTGAAATTGGAGAGCTACTTTTTACTAAAAGTACATCTCCCTTATATAATTAAGTATAATGCAGACCTGCTCAAAAACTTAGTATAATTAAAGAAGTCTTATGCCATAAATGATGATGATGAGAGCTGCTTATGTGAATGTCTATAGTGGTTTTCTCTACCAGTGTCACTGTATTAGACAACTGTTATCAAACTTAGCAATAATGATGCATTAATCTGCCAATCAAGTGTGAAAGCTGGCTATGTGTATAGGCATAGTAAACACATATCATCATCATCCTCATTATCATTTATTTATATAGTGTCACTAATAGCGCAGCGCTGTACAGAGAACCCATTCACATCAGTCCCTACCCTATTGGAGCTTACAGTCTAAATTCCCTAATATAGACACACACTCACACACAGACAGAGAGGGAGAGACTAGGGTCAATTTTGATAGCAGCCAATTAACCTAACAGTATGTTTTTTGGAGTGTGGGAGGAAACCACAGCACCCGGAGGAAACCCACGCAAACACAGGGAGAACATACAAACTTCACACAGATAAGGCCATTGTTGATATAAGTACTGGCTCTGCTTACCATTGTCCAGTCTAGTACATAACTGTATTAATGCTGTGAAATATTATTACTTTGAATGCCTTAAATATGCAAGAGCGCATTTGGGTAAGTTTATGCTAATAAAAGATATATGCACTTTTCTTGCCTACCCATACTATTTAATAACCACCAAAAATTAAGCAATATGTAAGCACTGCTTCCAGTTGAAATCAGTCTGTCTGTCTGTCTATCTATCTTTCTATCTATCCATCGGTCTGTCTATCTTTAAAACTGAAAGACATCCATTAAACATACACAATGACAGCATATTTAGTGTGTAATTGATGCTAAAACACAATTCTCACTCTCCTAATATAGCTGATTTTTGACAATGAACTGCATTTTTCATGTGAAGCATTTGATGTCATAAAGATGTAAACCTCACAAAGCAATTCTGTCACTGGTCAGTTTGCTTGACAGACATCTGACTTTAAGGTACTAGCCAATGGAAACATGGTGACATGTAAATATGAAAGCACATTAGGACAAAATATGCAATAAGATAGAGGCAAAGGGAGATGGCTGCTGGGAATGTATTTCATTTATCCCAGAAAATCTTTAAATCTAAGTATTAATACTACGTTGATGTACTTTTGAAATTGGAGAGCTACTTTTTACTAAAAGTACATCTCCCTTATATAATTAAGTATAATGCAGACCTGCTCAAAAACTTAGTATAATTAAAGAAGTCTTATGCCATAAATGATGATGATGAGAGCTGCTTATGTGAATGTCTATAGTGGTTTTCTCTACCAGTGTCACTGTATTAGACAACTGTTATCAAACTTAGCAATAATGATGCATTAATCTGCCAATCAAGTGTGAAAGCTGGCTATGTGTATAGGCATAGTAAACACATATCATCATCATCCTCATTATCATTTATTTATATAGTGTCACTAATAGCGCAGCGCTGTACAGAGAACCCATTCACATCAGTCCCTACCCTATTGGAGCTTACAGTCTAAATTCCCTAATATAGACACACACTCACACACAGACAGAGAGGGAGAGACTAGGGTCAATTTTGATAGCAGCCAATTAACCTAACAGTATGTTTTTTGGAGTGTGGGAGGAAACCACAGCACCCGGAGGAAACCCACGCAAACACAGGGAGAACATACAAACTTCACACAGATAAGGCCATTGTTGATATAAGTACTGGCTCTGCTTACCATTGTCCAGTCTAGTACATAACTGTATTAATGCTGTGAAATATTATTACTTTGAATGCCTTAAATATGCAAGAGCGCATTTGGGTAAGTTTATGCTAATAAAAGATATATGCACTTTTCTTGCCTACCCATACTATTTAATAACCACCAAAAATTAAGCAATATGTAAGCACTGCTTCCAGTTGAAATCAGTCTGTCTGTCTGTCTGTCTGTCTATCTATCTATCTATCTATCTTTCTATCTTTCTATCGGTCTGTCTATCTTTAAAACTGAAAGACATCCATTAAACATACACAATGACAGCATATTTAGTGTGTAATTGATGCTAAAACACAATTCTCACTCTCCTAATATAGCTGATTTTTGACAATGAACTGCATTTTTCATGTGAAGCATTTGATGTCATAAAGATGTAAACCTCACAAAGCAATTCTGTCACTGGTCAGTTTGCTTGACAGACATCTGACTTTAAGGTACTAGCCAATGGAAACATGGTGACATGTAAATATGAAAGCACATTAGGACAAAATATGCAATAAGATAGAGGCAAAGGGAGATGGCTGCTGGGAATGTATTTCATTTATCCCAGAAAATCTTTAAATCTAAGTATTAATACTACGTTGATGTACTTTTGAAATTGGAGAGCTACTTTTTACTAAAAGTACATCTCCCTTATATAATTAAGTATAATGCAGACCTGCTCAAAAACTTAGTATAATTAAAGAAGTCTTATGCCATAAATGATGATGATGAGAGCTGCTTATGTGAATGTCTATAGTGGTTTTCTCTACCAGTGTCACTGTATTAGACAACTGTTATCAAACTTAGCAATAATGATGCATTAATCTGCCAATCAAGTGTGAAAGCTGGCTATGTGTATAGGCATAGTAAACACATATCATCATCATCCTCATTATCATTTATTTATATAGTGTCACTAATAGCGCAGCGCTGTACAGAGAACCCATTCACATCAGTCCCTACCCTATTGGAGCTTACAGTCTAAATTCCCTAATATAGACACACACTCACACACAGACAGAGAGGGAGAGACTAGGGTCAATTTTGATAGCAGCCAATTAACCTAACAGTATGTTTTTTGGAGTGTGGGAGGAAACCCACGCAAACACAGGGAGAACATACAAACTTCACACAGATAAGGCCATTGTTGATATAAGTACTGGCTCTGCTTACCATTGTCCAGTCTAGTACATAACTGTATTAATGCTGTGAAATATTATTACTTTGAATGCCTTAAATATGCAAGAGCGCATTTGGGTAAGTTTATGCTAATAAAAGATATATGCACTTTTCTTGCCTACCCATACTATTTAATAACCACCAAAAATTAAGCAATATGTAAGCACTGCTTCCAGTTGAAATCAGTCTGTCTGTCTGTCTGTCTATCTATCTATCTTTCTATCTATCTATCTTTCTATCTTTCTATCTTTCTATCTATCTATCTATCGGTCTGTCTATCTTTAAAACTGAAAGACATCCATTAAACATACACAATGACAGCATATTTAGTGTGTAATTGATGCTAAAACACAATTCTCACTCTCCTAATATAGCTGATTTTTGACAATGAACTGCATTTTTCATGTGAAGCATTTGATGTCATAAAGATGTAAACCTCACAAAGCAATTCTGTCACTGGTCAGTTTGCTTGACAGACATCTGACTTTAAGGTACTAGCCAATGGAAACATGGTGACATGTAAATATGAAAGCACATTAGGACAAAATATGCAATAAGATAGAGGCAAAGGGAGATGGCTGCTGGGAATGTATTTCATTTATCCCAGAAAATCTTTAAATCTAAGTATTAATACTACGTTGATGTACTTTTGAAATTGGAGAGCTACTTTTTACTAAAAGTACATCTCCCTTATATAATTAAGTATAATGCAGACCTGCTCAAAAACTTAGTATAATTAAAGAAGTCTTATGCAATAAATGATGATGATGAGAGCTGCTTATGTGAATGTCTATAGTGGTTTTCTCTACCAGTGTCACTGTATTAGACAACTGTTATCAAACTTAGCAATAATGATGCATTAATCTGCCAATCAAGTGTGAAAGCTGGCTATGTGTATAGGCATAGTAAACACATATCATCATCATCCTCATTATCATTTATTTATATAGTGTCACTAATAGCGCAGCGCTGTACAGAGAACCCATTCACATCAGTCCCTACCCTATTGGAGCTTACAGTCTAAATTCCCTAATATAGACACACACTCACACACAGACAGAGAGGGAGAGTCTAGGGTCAATTTTGATAGCAGCCAATTAACCTAACAGTATGTTTTTTGGAGTGTGGGAGGAAACCACAGCACCCGGAGGAAACCCACGCAAACACAGGGAGAACATACAAACTTCACACAGATAAGGCCATTGTTGATATAAGTACTGGCTCTGCTTACCATTGTCCAGTCTAGTACATAACTGTATTAATGCTGTGAAATATTATTACTTTGAATGCCTTAAATATGCATGAGCGCATTTGGGTAAGTTTATGCTAATAAAAGATATATGCACTTTTCTTGCCTACCCATACTATTTAATAACCACCAAAAATTAAGCAATATGTAAGCACTGCTTCCAGTTGAAATCAGTCTGTCTGTCTGTCTATCTATCTATCTATCTATCTTTCTATCTATCTATCGGTCTGTCTATCTTTAAAACTGAAAGACATCCATTAAACATACACAATGACAGCATATTTAGTGTGTAATTGATGCTAAAACACAATTCTCACTCTCCTAATATAGCTGATTTTTGACAATGAACTGCATTTTTCATGTGAAGCATTTGATGTCATAAAGATGTAAACCTCACAAAGCAATTCTGTCACTGGTCAGTTTGCTTGACAGACATCTGACTTTAAGGTACTAGCCAATGGAAACATGGTGACATGTAAATATGAAAGCACATTAGGACAAAATATGCAATAAGATAGAGGCAAAGGGAGATGGCTGCTGGGAATGTATTTCATTTATCCCAGAAAATCTTTAAATCTAAGTATTAATACTACGTTGATGTACTTTTGAAATTGGAGAGCTACTTTTTACTAAAAGTACATCTCCCTTATATAATTAAGTATAATGCAGACCTGCTCAAAAACTTAGTATAATTAAAGAAGTCTTATGCAATAAATGATGATGATGAGAGCTGCTTATGTGAATGTCTATAGTGGTTTTCTCTACCAGTGTCACTGTATTAGACAACTGTTATCAAACTTAGCAATAATGATGCATTAATCTGCCAATCAAGTGTGAAAGCTGGATTTCAGCTCGCGTCTCGGAGCTGCAAGCTGAAATCTGGCTTAGTATTAACGCTGCGGGAAATTCAAACAATTGAATATGCCCCTATGTGTCTCCCGAACAGTTCACAAATCACATCGCGTCAGACTTGCTGTTTTTTAAAGAAGATCATTTTTATTGAACATTTTCTAAACTAAAACAGAACAAAGAACAAAAATTAACAAAACAACAAGATTGCTCAAGTAAAGAGGATAATTGGAAATATAGTTAATGGATATAATGCGACCATATAACGTGATTGCAAAAACAAATATCCTAAACCGGCGGTTCCCAAACTGTGCACCGCGGCTCCCAGGGGTGCCGCGGCGCTGTCTCAGGGGGTGCCGCGGGCCAGCCATAAAAAAACCAAACAGAAACACTTACCAATCCGCGCGGCGGCGGGACCCAGCATCCTCCTCTCTCACGCAGCTGTCATATCAGTGACAGCTGCTGTGTGGCTGGCTGCTTTTATGGCTGGCGCGCGGCAGAGGGGGCAAAGTGAGAGGGACAGAGGAGAGTGACAGCGTGACAGGAGGGGGACAGAGGAGAGTGACAGAGTGACAGGAGGGGGACAGAGGAGAGTGACAGCGTGACAGGAGAGGGACAGAGGAGAGTGACAGCGTGACAGGAGGGGGACAGAGGAGAGTGACAGCGTGACAGGAGAGGGACAGAGGAGAGTGACGGCGTGACAGGAGGGGGACAGAGGAGAGTGACAGCGTGACAGGAGGGGGACAGAGGAGAGTGACAGCGTGACAGGAGGGGGACAGAGGAGAGTGACAGGAGGGGGGCAGAGGAGAGTGACAGCGTGACAGGAGGGGGACAGAGGAGAGTGACAGGAGGGGGACAGAGGAGAGTGACAGCGTGACAGGAGGGGGACAGAGGAGAGTGACAGCGTGACAGGAGGGGGACAGAGGAGAGTGACAGCGTGACAGGAGGGGGACAGAGGAGAGGGACAGCGTGACAGGAGGGGGACAGAGGAGAGTGACAGCGTGACAGGAGGGGGACAGAGGAGAGTGACAGCGTGACAGGAGGGGGACAGAGGAGAGGGACAGGGGGACAGAGGAGAGGGACAGCGTGACAGGAGGGGGACAGCGTGGCAGAGGAGCTGTGACAGAGGGCAGAGGAGCTGAGACAGAGGGCAGAGGAGCTGGGACAGAGGGCAGAGGAGGGGGACAGCGTGACAGAGGGCAGAGGAGGGGGACAGCGTGAGAGGGCAGAGGAGGGGGACAGCGTGAGAGGGCAGAGGAGGGGGACAGAGGAGAATGACAGAAGGGGGACAGGAGAGGGACAGCCTGACAGGAGGGGGACAGAGGAGAGGGACAGCGTGGCAGAGGAAGGGGACAGAGGGCAGAGGAGCTGTGACAGAGGGCAGAGGAGCTGGGAAAGCGTGACAGAGGGCAGAGGAGGGGGACAGTGGGCAGAGGAGGAGGACAGCGTGAGAGGGGCAGTGGAGGGGGACAGCGTGACAGGAGGGAGACAGCGTGGCAGAGGAGGGGGACAGTGGGCAGAGGAGGAGGACAGCGTGAGAGGCAGTGGAGGGGGACGTCGTGACAGGAGGGAGACAGCGTGACAGAGGGCAGAGGAGGGGGGACAGCGTGACAGAGGGCAGAGGGGGCAGCGTGAGAGAGGGCAGAGGTATATAAATGTAATATGGTAAATATTATTGGTACTCAATATCAATCACATGGGTACAGTGACTGGACACAAGGCTAAATAATTCAGTACTCGAAAACCATATGAGGGAGCATTTACCATGGCAGGTGGACTTAGTCAAATTATATTACAATTTATTCATAATAGTCTGTACCATAGAGTCTGCGTAGTACCCCAAGGGTGTTGCAGCATTGGGTTTCTGGTAACTGTGGTGACAAGGACCAGTACTTTCCCCAGGATCCTTATTATCAATGAGACGTGTTCCCCGTTGTCCAAATAGTTCACCCAGAACATAACTTCAGGGTATACAGAATACATGCCTCTTGTTTTAATTATTCACAGCTTCATAGTGCATGTAATATTGGAGATACACTTGAATCAAAACAGTTATTGGCGTAAGTCTTCACCTGGACCAGGCCTTTCTTGGGTTGGTCTCACCTGCAGCCTGTCTAGTCTAGCGGGAAGCCTGACAAGGAAGAGGTGCTTCGGCAGCATGGGGATGCACCTCCCTCCTGGGTCCAGCACTAAAGAAACCCTCCATCCCCAAGGCCAGAATCCCCTCTCACCAATGCCTAGTGAGGGCTGTCGCAAGGCGCCCACCACCTCACCCGCCGCCCAGATGGTCAGCCCCTAGACTGTGTGGTGTACCCAGACTTCAGCACTCCTCTTCCCCAGCCAGGAGGGGGAGAAACTTAGTCTCTTCGGCTGCTGCGGTCCAGCTCTGCGGCATTAAATGGTGTATGAAGCAAGGGGGTTCCGGGCACACCTATGGTGGCATTGGACAGAACCCTCTGGAGGCAAACCCACGTTGGAAGCTGGTCACAGCAGGAAGCGGCAAAAAAGTCACTCACTCATTGTACACTCTAACCTCAAGCTGTCTTAATCTTGTCGTTTAAAAAAATATATATATATTTTTTTAATGACATTGACAGACTAGGGTCAATTCATGGAGCATTTTATGTAGTGCTGCCAGTGTGTGTGTTAGGGAATTTAGACTATAAGCTCTATTGGGGCAGGGACTGATGGAAGTGCATTATCTGTACAACGCTGCGGAATTAGTGGCGCTATATAAATAGATGACAGTTTAAAAAAACAAAAAAAGAAGAGAAAAGAGAAAATATGGATGGAGGGGTATAGAAGGGAGGAGCTGGGATACAAACAAGTTTATAGGTTAGAGAATGCTTACTCCAGCACTTCATCCTTTATATCCCATTGATAGCAGTGTCTCCCAAATAGGATGAATGGGAAACCTGTTTCAATTGATCATTCAGGTATCACCACAATCTACATGGTTCTCTCACTGCAGAACACATTTTCAAGCCGAATTGACAAAAGACAGCATTTGTGGATTTTTTTCTTCTTTTTTTAATATAAATAACCAACATACAAAATGAGGTATACTTAAAGTGCTATATTCTTGTAAGAATTTTTGTAAAAAAAATAACATAGTACAAACCTGGAAAAGCAGTTTAATACAGAGGACACATTGATTGCCTAAGCCTTGATATAGTTGAGCAATGGAAAGAATAGACAGATATATCTTTCAATTAACCTGCCAATAATTAACTTTAGTTTTGCTTTGACAGGGTTAAGTTGTTTAATAAGGGGACTTCATAAATGATGGCTGTGGTCAGTAGTATTTTTGCCAGTGGTGTCTTGTAGCTCGTTTTAACCCATGTCAATTACAAACAGGTATAGGACTAAAGCAATCAAGACCCATGCTATAAAAAGTTATTGACAAAACAGATTAGGGGCTAGATTTACGAAGCTGCGGGTTTGAAAAGGTGGGGATGTTGCCCATAGCAACCAATCAGATTCTACCTGTCATTTTGTAGAAGGTACTAAATAAATGAAAGCTAGAATCTGATTGGTTGCTATAGGCAACATCTCCACTTTTTCAAACCCGCAGCTTAGTAAATCTAGCCCTATGTCTATAAAGCTAAAAATGTAAAATGATGCACACAGTGTGTTTGTAGTGCAAATTAACCATCCTAATAAGGATAACCATAAATCACTAAAAATATTTGTTTTTTACCAGCATGGTTCAAGTAGCGGTTCTATTATACCATCAGGGACTTTCAATCGGTTATTTTTCTATTAATCTAAAACATGTTTTGTTAATTTCTTAATGCAAAGTCTTCTCTGTAATCACATACTTGATATCATTATAAGTAATATAAAAAAAATGACATTTGAATTGTAAGAAAGCAAAATTAGAATGAAAGGTTTCGTAACAGCATTTTTAATATTATAGAAAAGATAGGGCTGTCCATTTAATTTTTGGGATGTCGAATGTCTGTTATACTAATCGAAATGTTTACGTCATTCACAAAAATGTTCCTGTGGTGAATTGCTGACAGTGTCTGGTGAACTGTCCTGAAATGAATCATCACACACTGGCTCCCAGTAATCGTGAAGCTTTCCCTATAATTAAAAAGGAAAAGAAAACATTTGTTAGAAATAAAGTATAGAAAATCCACAAACACCAACTTTCAAGACATCTGAACGTGCCTTTTAGTGTCAAGGAAATTGCGCAGAGGAAGCTTTACAAAAAGTTTGAGGAAGTTTTAACTACACAACTGTTGTCTGCATGAATCACCTATAAGTATCAGTGTCTCCCACAATCTATGAAAGAGTCTTTGTTATAGTGCAGTATACTTGGGCCAGACTTTGTCAAGGATTCATCTATACTATAGATACTATGGGCTAGATTTACTAAGCTGCGGGTTTGAAAAAGTGGGGATGTTGCCTATAGCAACCAATCAGATTCTAGCTTTCATTTATTTAGTACTTTCTACAAAATGACAGCTGAAATCTGATTGGTTGCTATAGGCAACATCCCCACTTTTTCAAACCCGCAGCTTACTAAATCTAGCCCTCTGTATCTATTCTATTTTAGACAAAATCTAATTGATAATATTGCTTCTTTTTCTTCCAAAGGTGGTTAAATCCTGATTCAGTGTGATGAATTTGTTTTCTCACTCGAGTTTGAAATTTTTATTTTAGAAACTTAAGAACTGCCCCATACTAATACATAAAATATATGACACTGTGTCTCACCAGGCCACAGATACCTCATTGCATTGGAGACAGTGGATACAATTTTTTTCCAAATAGCAACCCCAAATAAAAGTCACAGCCTCTAAACCACTTGTTTACACTGCAGAGACACAAGTCCTAGACACAAGAAACATGGAAATGATCCATGACCAATAGCACACTAAAATGCTCAGCTAGACCCATTTGCAAAGCGTTTTCTATTATTTTTAAAGCGATTGCAGCCCCAGTACTCATGGTTGACAAATCATGCAGACATGGTATTGGGGTGTCCCTTAAAAGTGCATGTACCCCAAAAACATAAAACTAATACATTGCATGTTTTGAATGTTTTCAATCTCACTTCTTTATTACCCATAAATGAAACTGATCAGTTTCAGAGCGAGGAGTGGGGAGATAGTGTTATTAGAACTGAAATTTTGCTTGATTTAAGTAAAATGCCACTTTAAAACCCTGAATTAAATTATTATGTGGATGCCAGCTGTCATAAGAAAACAGAAACAGGTGTGTAATATAGTCAGGTTATTTTGTAGTGGATGATGTTCAAACTGTACACTTAAAGCATAAACAAAATCATGCCCGCTAGCAAAAAAGTGTTTTGCGTTTGTCTTGATCTAGGACGGCGGTTCTCACAGTGTGCGCCGCGGCTCCCAGGGGTGCCGCGGCGCTGTCACTGGGGTGCCGCGGGCCAGACATAGAAAAAAAAAAAAAGAACACATAAACTTACCAATCCGCCGGGCGCCGGGACCCAGCAGCCTCCTGCCCGTGGCAGAGGAGTGACAGGGATCGTGGCAGCGGAGGGCGACAGCGGGGCAGAGTGAGAGTGACAGCGGGGCAGAGTGAGAGTGACAGCAGGGGCAGAGTGAGAGTGACAGCAGGGGCAGAGTGAGAGTGACAGCAGGGGCAGAGTGAGAGTGACAGCGGGGCAGAGTGAGAGTGACAGCGGGGCAGAGTGAGAGTGACAGCAGGGGCAGAGTGAGAGTGACAGCAGGGGCAGACTGAGAGTGACAGCGGGGCAGAGTGAGAGTGACAGCAGGGGCAGAGTGAGAGTGACAGCAGGGGCAGAGTGAGAGTGACAGAAGGGGCAGAGTGAGTGTGACAGAAGGGGCAGAGTGAGAGTGACAGCGTGAGAGGGGCAGTGGAGGGGGAGACAGCGTGAGAGGGGCAGTGGAGGGGGACACAGCGTGAGAGGGGCAGTGGAGGGGGACACAGCGTGAGAGGGCAGAGGAGGGGGGACAGCGTGACAGAGGGCAGAGGGGGCAGTGTGAGAGAGGGCAGTGTGTCTGGATGCAGAGGGGGCAGAGTGCCTGAGGGCAGAGTGTCTGGATGCAGAGGGGGCATTTTTGCATACAACTAAATAAGTATTTCTGTCCTGACCTAAATACTTATTACAATTTTTGGACCCAACTACTTCTAAAACAGGACTGCTCAGTAATTATTTTGGAGGGGTGCCTTGAAAAGATTTGGAGACTCTAAGGGTGCCGCGAACTGCAAAAGTTTGGGAACCACTGATCTAGGATATTTTGATTGCTCATGTTGAAGCAGTAAAAGAGTTATTAGTAGCAATACAGTAGCCATCACAAATTGTTATTAAATGTCAAGCACATATGACATCATGAAGTTACCAAAGGTAACCACAGAGCAGACATAGCGGCCAAATCAGAGGCACAGATGCAATTTAGGACAGAACAAAAATGTACCATACAAAATGTTGTTTGCTTATCTGATGAACAAACATTAAATGATATGCAAAAAGTTTGTGAGTCACAGGAAAAGACCAAGATTATGATGTAAGATTTCACGTGGCGCAAAAAATAAGGTAAACTGGTCGCCCCAAATCACTCTTGCCCGCATTGGCACAAATGTCACATGGATTTGCCCAGGTAAGATAGCCATGATTGATCTGATTCAGACACACTGGTATGCACTTGGATTTACACCAGTATCAGCCAAATACTGTGCTTTTTGCATTATCTGCTTGAAGAGCAATGCAGGTAGACAAGTAAAAACAATACCTTCACATCTTCCACAAACAGAGAGTCCTTCCCTTGTACATGAATTTGTCATGCACGTATGAAATTCTATATGTTAGATTTTCACAGGATGTGTGTTTAAGAAAATGTGTGAACAAATAGGATTTACCCAGCAAATACATATGCCACAATCATCCCCAGTTGACTGGAAAGGTAGAAAGGTATAATGGGACAATTGAAAACAAATTTTGAACATTTGCACATATGAGTTTTTATTTGAGAGGCAGCCTAATGTTGTTTTTGCTCCCACATATTAAAAAGTGTAACAAATGATCTAACAGTGAGCTATTTGATTTAATTCAGCAACCAGATAAAGAAGATTGAAGCATCTGCGATAGGCACACAAACTCAACTTGTGGACAGACCTTGTCAAAATTTGCAGCCAGGTGTTAAAATCAAGGAGAAATCTACATGGATTCATGCTTCTCATTGTAAGAAGATATATTACCTAAAATCATTTCTGTTGCTTAATTCATTTAGGAAGAAACGCACCTCATTTACAAAAGAGAAAGTAGAAACCAGAAAAGGAGAAGTCGTCAAGGACAAAATTGTGGACTTTCTAGCAGCAGATTCTGGGGTCAAGCCAAGCAGTAAAGTAAAAGTCATCATAGACATTCTAAGCATCTGACAAACAGAGTCTGAGCACCAGCACTCTCAAAAGCGCACAGTGAGCGCACAGCCAGCGCACTCCAAAGTCAACAAGTGGGTGAATATTTGAATAATTTACTACAGACATAGCAACGATGTAGCACCCACCAACTACAGAAGCTCTGATTTAACTGGTCAAAAAGACCTAAGGAAGAGTTCTGTGAAGAAACGACCTGAGAAGATGGCTCATCGTAATAGACTGTCGAAAGCTAGATAGTTGGAATGGTCTTGATCTCTGTTTGAGTGACAGCTACCCCCAGAGTAGTGCGTAGTCTAACAGAGCAGAGGTATTCACCAGGGATTCCTGAAAGGGAATATGGTCTTAGCTGCTCTCAACCGCAGATTGCGGTTCTCTAGGGGGCTCAGAGCAGATAATGCAGAGAACCACGAAGAAACTGTAAGGCAGAATGAAATGTAGCCTCAGGTGTATGGAGTTCCAGAACAGGACGGATGCTGTGCGATGATCAGCAGTATAGCCACGAATCTCGATAATAGTATAGGCTGAGCGGGTAGTACTGTGAAGCGATGAGCTGTCGGACTTAGAAAAACCGATGTATACACTAGTGTAGAAATTCAGGAACAGGACAGATGCTGAGCGATGCAGTATAGACACTGGGCTTAAGAGCGGAACAAGCTGAACAGGTATAGCTGTGAAGCGATGCACTGCACTGAGATCCACACAGGTGCTATAACTCTGGAACAAGACCGATGATGAGCGATACTCTGCAGCCGATGAACGAACGGCCAGAGTAAAAACACTGAGATCCACACAGGTGTTATAAATCTGGAACAGGACCGATGATGAGTGAAGCTGCAGCCGATGAACGAACGGCCAAACTCGCGAAGACAGGAAAAAAGATAAGTATTCTCCCTGTGTTTGCGCGGGTTTCCTCCAGGTACTCCAGTTTCCTCCCACACTCCAAAAACATACTAGTAGGTTAATTGGCTGCCATCAAAAAATTGACCCTAGTCTCTCTCTCCCTCTCTGTCTGTGTGTGTGTATGTTAGGGAACTTAGACTGTAAGCTCCAATGGGGCAGAGACTGATGTGAGTGAGTTCTCTGTACAGAGCTGCGGAATCAGTGGCGCTATATATATAAATGGTGATGATGATGATGATGATGAAGTATTAGCATGGACAGGAGTCTGAAGAGATGCTGTCTATCAGGTAGGGAGATCTGATGATCTGACACCCATAGAAAGGAGGAGGACCCTTATAAAGGGAACTGGCTGGTGATCCTCCTATCACCATGGAACATAGGTTATTAAAGGTTCCCGGGGTTGTGCATGTGCAGAATACTTGGCAAGATGGCGTCCGAGGATAGAGGAACACCAGGCTGTACAACAGACAGGAGTAACCACGGGAAACCCATGTATACAAGGATCAGAATGGAACTAAGCCGTTGAGATTCGTGATACTGTGTTAAAGACTGTGTGATTTCATATCTTTATCAAACACTTTTCCTAGCACCAAAAATGCATTTGTTCAATATAAGGATCCATATTTGTTTTGTTTTGTTTTTAAGAAAAGGTATTCCTAGACTTGTTGCTGGTGTCATTGACCAAATTATTTTCTTCTAGCACAGCTAGAAAAAAACCCACATTATTTCTGAGAGTGCATTAGTGTTCTTCTGACACCAACTGATGAAACGAGTGAGTGTGGCATGGTCCTCTGTCATGAGGGGAAGGGCAGCTGATATCACCAAGCATGAGGATGATATTACACCATTAGCACTTGGTTACACAGGTCTACTTAGTTATGTAGTGTCTCTGTTACAAAGGAGGAGTTTGAACCCAATAGTAGTGGGCATCCCTACAACAAGACGAAGGGCTAGATATACTAAAGGGCGAATTGATGAAACCGCCGGAAAAATACACAGAAAACTGGTGGATGGAATTAAAATGCTGAAAACCAAAGTTTTGCAAGCCACCACTTTACAAATCGCCATCCTCAGTTTTAAAATGATCAAAATACAAACATCCATATTTACTAAGCTGTTATTTGACAAACCGCCAGGAACACAGCCAGGAAAAAAAGTGGTGGTTGTGAGAGGTGAGATTGCTCAAACTGCATGTGGTTTTCAATCCGCCACACTTCGCCAGGCATTATACATCGCAGCCTCAAACCGTCCTATAATAAATGCGCCGATTTGGAGCACTAAGCTGCCAGCGTTATGTGGCGGTTTAAAACCGCCAGAAAACACGATTTTTAGTAAATCTACAACTAAGGCTTTGAATACACAGGTGTGGGAAAAGTGATGATGTTTTCTATCAATGATATTTCTCCTGAATTGAATCCCCTCCAAAAGCAACTGTTATAAATGCATCTCCATTTGATGGACACTCACCTGTTCCTGCACCATTCTAAGCATCCTAAAGAATTTAGAGTGTGACTGGGTTGATTTATATGTCATATACTTTTTTTTTTGGTACCTTTCTTTTCTATTAAGCAGCAAATAAAGTTTTGTTAGGTTTTTCATCATGCAAACCAAGGGCTGACACTTATGAAAGTTACCATTTACATGGCTGCTCTTTAGGTTAGTGCTTTGCATTATAAGAAATACTTAATTTATAGTTGCACGTAAGTCCACTTGCACAATGTAAAAATGTGACTTATGTAAAACGTGTCACACTGCACATGTGCACAACTGGAGCCTGTATTTTGAATTGACCATGGGCCTGATTCATTAAGGATCTTAACTTGAGAAACTTCTTATTTCAGTCTCCTGGACAAAACCATGTTACAATGCAAGGGGTGCAAATTAGCATTGTTAAATACTGACTGTTTTTTCATGTAGCACACAAACACTTGATAGCTTCAGGGGCGCACGCAGGGGGGGGTTCTGAGTCTCCAGAAACCCCCCCCCCCCTCCGCGGATCGGTCGGGCAAAAGCATGTTTTAAAACATGCCAAAGATTTTTTCTATTACAGCACCGCCGCAACGCTTCTGTCACTGCGCCGCGGCTGCTGTATAACCCCCGTTCGGCGAGAAGGAGCTGCTGCGCATGCGCGAGTACAGCAGCTCCTCCCTTGAATACCCGGCATCACTGGCTGGCTTCCCTGCTGGGGCACGGTAGGGCTTGATGTTTCAAGCGCTATTTCAATTATTAAATAATAAAAGAGCTTCAGATACTGGCCCCAATTAATCTGATGTACTGTTTTATTAAAAGACCAAAGACTCCATTTCTGGGGAGCCTGCAGGGTATGCAGAGCTGTGTTATTGTATATAAATATTGTATTATAGGATTAAAAAAGTAGAGGATTCCTCTACTTTTTTAATCCTATAATACAATATTTATATATAATCACACAGCTCTGCATACCCTGCAGGCTCCCCAGAAATGGAGTCTTTGGTCTATTAATAAAAAAAACTACATCAGATTGATCGTGGCCAGTATTTGATTTCACCCTGTAACCCAATAACAAATCTATATAAATATATATATATATATATATATATATATATATATATATATATATATATATAGATAGATACATATATATAAATATATATATATTTACACATATATACATATTTACACATATATATATATATATATATATATGTATATATATGTAAATATGTATATATGTGTATATATATATATATATATATGTATATATGTGTATGTGGGTATATATATATATATATATATATATATATATATATATATATATATATATATATATAGTCCAAACTTGTGTCATGTTATAAATGTTTTTTGTTTGTTTTTGTTGTTCGTTTTTTTTCATATACATTAGCAATGTTAGTTTTAATGTGTGTTATCAATGCTATTTTGATGTGCGGTATCATTGTTAGTTTTAATGTGGAGTATCATTGCTAGTTTTAATGTGTGTTATCAATGCTATTTTGATGTGCGGTATCATTGTTAGTTTTAATGTGGAGTATCATTGCTAGTTTTAATGTGTGTTATCAATGCTATTTTGATGTGCGGTATCAATGTTCGTTTTAATGTGGAGTATCATTGCTAGTTTTAATGTGTGTTATCAATGCTATTTTGATGTGCGGTATCATTGTTAGTTTTAATGTGGAGTATCATTGCTAGTTTTAATGTGTGTTATCAATGCTATTTTGATGTGCGGTATCAATGTTCGTTTTAATGTGGAGTATCATTGCTAGTTTTAATGTGTGTTATCAATGCTATTTTGATGTGCGGTATCATTGTTAGTTTTAATGTGGAATATCATTGCTAGTTTTAATGTGTGTTATCAATGCTATTTTGATGTGCGGTACCATTGCTAGTTTTAATATGGAGTTTCAATACTCATTTTAATGAAGGGTTTAGATTGTTTTAATGTACAGTATTTTAGTGTGTGGTAGGAATGATTTTTTCGTGCTTTATTTTGCTTTGTTCCGAATTCAACTATTTGGAAACCCCCCCTTAAAAATCCTGCGTTTGCCCCTGAGTTTATTTGTACACTGAAATTTAAAGTTGATATTTGTGTGCTACATGAAAAAACAGTCAGCATTTAACTTATGTGCAAAACAGAATACTAATTTGCACCCCTTGCATTGTAACATGGTTTTGTCCAGGAGACTGAAATAAGAAGTTTCTCAAGTTAAGATCCTTAATGAATCAGGCCCCATGTCTTCAGCTTTTGCTTGGAGATGTGGTTCAAGGGCATTCATATGTGAGTTCAGCTTGGTGTGGAGATTTGAAGTGTAGGTAGGTTTATAACTTGAAAAACATATCCATTTTTTATTTCTGTCACTTGCAGAAATTCTTTTATATAAACACTATCTTTAGGAATGCGCCCACACTTATAATAAATATTTTGACCAATCATTATGTGGTATAGACAGTGTTCAAGAGCCAGTAGGCTAAAAGGCCCATTTGTATTATCCCTTTATTCCTTCATAGAGATCTGTTGTCCCTTTTAGCTTTTTTCAAGAATGCACTAGAATATGGCCACACATATGTGTGCATATATAGCCATAGTTGGGTTAGTGTTCTCAATACAGATAGTATTGTGGACTGAGCCTGATGCAGTGCTGGTAGAAGCGTCCCAGGCACCCTTTCTCCTCCTCGGTTCCCCTCCTGTCTGACCCACCACCCCACCCAGCTACTAATCTTGTGTGGAGTAGGGGAGGGGCAGATTCTGCTCCTATGCTGGACTGGGAATGTAGCATTGGCCTGTAACTTCATAGACCAGCGCCACTCACTTCCTGTGTATCAGTGACATGGAGATAAACTGCTGGAAGCTGCTCCTCCATGTCTGAGGCCAGCATTCAGTGTGGAGGCGAGGTGGCTGAAAAACAATGCAAGAGTGATTTTATGTCAGTCTTTCAGGTGCCCCCTAAACTTTGGCGCTCTAGGCGACCACCTGGGTTCACCTACCGTTAACTTAATCCAAATAAAAATAGCCATTGATACCATGGCGATCACCTGCTAAATGCAATCACTTCCAGGGATAGTAAATGTTCTGGATTTATTCCCAGAAACATCAGACTTAGAAGACTGCTCCAGGAGAGATAGTCTGTTCATAAGAGGCATCTGATAATATAGTCAACTGGCAACAAACTCCTTATTTACATGAGCACCCTCCCCGTTGGCATTACTCCTTGCTGCTGCTGATGTGAACTTTTAATGGTTAGTGCCCACTAGTTGCCAAAATCAAAACATTCTAGGAGCCAAAACCCAAGAGATATACTGCTAATAATTCACTTTTACACAGTTAAAGAGAAAATTATTTCCGTTGTTAAAAATAACCCAGTAGTACCTCCAATGTTCATGAAGGTATCCTTCTATTCAGACTCTAAACTAGCAATGATTCAAAGTCATTATAAACCTAGAGGTGAAATTTCATCTCTTTAAACTGTGGTAACTCCGAGCAAGTGTATTTCCCCACAACACAGCCGGTTGGATCGGTGAACCCCTGGTAATAGAACTGCAGGAACTTGAAAAAACATTGTGATGGTCTTTGAGTTCTATGGATCCCTCTACAGGACTTCTACGCTATCTCCCGGCACTGCTTGATTACACAGCCTATAATCATTTCCATGTTTTATTAAGTAATACATGGGTGTATAATATGTGCCTAAATCACATGCTATGGAATTACTGTTATTGTGCACCAGTGTTTACCATTCTCACGGAACTACCAATTAACAGATTAAGTAGTTCTATTACCTCACCTTTTCTGTTACTAAACATTCTGTTCTTTCTATAAGATCAGTTACTAAATGAATTATTCTGCACTGGTACTTGTTTTCACTGCAAGCTTTTGTTAGTTACATGAGCACCATAATATACTCCCACCCTATTTCTTTATATTCTATATTAAACTGATCCTCCGTTATTCATACTTACCTACATTGGAAAAATCATTTCAGGATGATTGTGCACCTAGGCATCTGATTAGATAAACTGGTTATTCATTAAATTAACTATTAATTAATAATTAATATTTATAATGACACTAGGCAAGTCTTTCCCTTTTCCCCATTA
Source organism: Mixophyes fleayi (assembly GCF_038048845.1). NCBI lineage: Eukaryota > Metazoa > Chordata > Amphibia > Anura > Limnodynastidae > Mixophyes > Mixophyes fleayi. The sequence continues at coordinate 76,811 of NW_027448223.1, forward strand.
ATATTTCACCTAACTCAGGTTATTGGGGATAATTTCTTAATTCATACGATCTCCATATTAGCTAACATAAAACTTGTTTTTTCATAGATTATATCATTTACACTTTCCCATTCTGAATCTTCAATAGGTCATAGGTACTCATTAATCTTGTATAATCTTGTATAATTGAGGCATTATCATTAAACCTTTCTCCCTAACTCTTTATATATTTAAAGCTAAATTCCTGTATATTTGAACTTCAGATTCAATAAAATGTTTTGGGGATACAATTGCCACTTTCTCCACACAAAACAATATCTTTCAACTACATCCCCTTAATTAAAAAAAAATCAACAATAACAAACAAGAACATATTTGTAATGTACTGTATGGCAATAAGTGAAGATTGCCTCTAGCCCACTACATACAATGCCATGCTCAGCATAACTGCCTAATACTCACTATATATAGACATTCTCCTATATGTAACATAATGCCCTACATAACACGTGTAGCCCACCATAGCCACGTTCCCACTATTCCAGCCTTGTACACAACATTACAGCCTAATGCCTACAGGATTCTCATGCCAACCACAGTCTCATGCCCATTAACAACTTCATGCCCACCGCAGTCTCATTCTCATTCTTGCCTTACGCCCTGACAGCTCAAGCCCAACCATACTCATATACCTTCCTGTGCCCACCTACATCCCTTTTGTAGCATAACTACAACTGTGCTTCATATCTGCTCTCCAGGAGGATTTCCCGGAGTGGACAATAAAAATGTTGGCTAGAATGGTTATCCAAATTCACATTAGTTTCCCTAATATGAAAGGGAGCTCAGTACAAGACTTTTTGGGTCAAAACCTAAATGGCTCAGGAGCATTCAACTCAAGATGCTAAACTATAGGATGATGTACTACAAAATCCTTTGAATGGCTGACTAATATATATATATATATATATATATATATATATATATATATATATATATACATACATATATATCACAGCAACTCCTGTGATTTCAGTGCTGTAAGAGTCAGTCTGTCTGGGAACGTAAAATCAATGTTACAGGTTTATATAATATTTATATAGTAATTATTCCCAGAAATTATAAAATGAAAAATGAACTTTAGAAGAATTGAATTGTCTGAATAATAAAATTATTGATTTATAACACTTTCTATTTTTATCTTTTTGGTAATTTCATTCTGATATGATCTACATTAACAATGTTTTAATAAGACACATGGTATTAAGTTAAACTTACTGAAAGTGAATTGGTAAAAACAAATTCACTGTGTAGATATTAAATTATAGTCCAAATGTTTCATTTTATAGAGGAACTTTTTTCCAAATAATGATTTATTTTGAAGGTCTTGCCTACCTTCTGAGGGGACACTTTTGGAGAGCACACTTGCCAGATTATATTGTTGCCTCATTGCAGAACGATTTCTAGTGCCAAGAGATGGGCAGCCAGCTCTGAATGCTGACAGCAGTTAGCTGAACACCTTCATCCCCCTTCCCAGATATTCACAGCATTCCTTCTTCTTCCTTGGCTTAGTAAAGTGGTAGGCTGTTAGAGAGGCCCTGAAAGGCTAACTGTCAGTGCCTAAATAAACTTTTCTCCTCAGACCTTCACTAAAGTTCAGGGTGGTAAACTAACTAGCACTCAGTTATCATTATATTCCTGGTTACTTTAAATATACTATAAAATGTCCAACATGTTTACTCAGTATGGTCATTAATCATACCTGCCAACTCCTCCGTAATGTCCTGGAGACTCCTGATTTCCGGGTAGGTCTCCCAGAACCCCAGGAGAGTATGGCAGCCTCCCACATCTGCCTATTTTCTAGTGGAGTAGGAAGAATTAGATCCAAAATGCCGTGATTCTCATGGAATAGCGATATTAGGCCCCGTCCCCACTGTAAAATGATGCGTTTGCGTCATTATGTCACAGGGCCAAGATGGCGTGCTTTGCATAGCCCTGCCCCTGAAACGCCCACCTTTCCCAGACAACTCCCGGACGCCGACGTGAGAAAGTTGGCAAGTATGTCATTAATGTTATCCGAGCAGTGAGCAGAAGGCCCTAAACCTACTTGGACTCTTGTTAATTGACAAAAGCAGGGCTAGTATTATACAAAAAACTGGGCAGAAATCATGGTGGGACACCTCTTATGCTGCATGGACCAGGAACTAAGTGTAATTTTACTTTCCTAATTGAGAGCCATACTGAACAGTCCTGTTGCCAAATTGCCATATTATCATACGTCGGGCCCATATTTGGGTCCTCGCACACTTACCTGCTACAGGCAAGGGCCCCTCTCAGCGCTGAGCACCGCTTCCGTTCATTGGGGGTCCATCTTGGATTTGGGTCTGAGCATGTGCAGACCCTATCTTTTTTTAAATCCTCCTCTTCTTTACTATCGGTGCCTTTCTCATTAGCAGGGTATTTAAGACACTTGCACCTGCACTCAGGTGCCTGTTCTTTGCGTGTCAAGCCCTGACAGTGCACAGACGTGGCTCCCTTTGCTCCTTCTGCTTCAGCTAGCTGCTCCAATGATTTCCTGCTTGCTGTTCAGTGTTAAACATCAACAGACATCACTTCCTCCTGTTAAGGTTTCTCAGTTGCAGTTCAGCACCACTCAGACACAGCTATCTCCTTCTCAAGCCTGTTCACCCCTCTGTGGTTTTCTTTTTGCAGAGTTTCTTCTACTCCTGTGTTCTCCATACAGGTCTTGTCTAACCGCTCTCTCTGAGGGCCTACGACCTGTTGGGCAGTGGCTTCAAAGCCCATACCTTCTTGCTAGGGTTCCCGGTGAAGACAACATGTCCCGTTAGACTTCGCGCCTCCAGGTAGAGTAGTGCCAAGCAGCGGCTGGCTGGCTGGCAGGCTTTAGCCCAGCTGGCAAGCACACAACACTGGACCATAAGTAGCGGTCCATTCTTAAAGGGTGTTTTTTTTGGTACAATATAAAAAGAGGCTATTTTAATGTTGCTTAATCCAGTGACACTTTATTATTATAAATGGTAAATCTTAAATAAATAATGCAACAAAAAACAAATCTAACTTTAAATTGCATTTTATTTTATATGTTCCTTATCCCTACAACACTTTTTTGTTTTTTTAACCACATACCTGACAAACAGGGAATAAGGGATCCGTGCTACCCTATGTATTGTAAAAATGGGTAAGGTGCTGCCTTAATGGGAAACCAAGGGGTTTTGTTACAGGTGGGTCCCAATCCTCTAGGAAAGTAAATACAACAACAAGGTAATATTTCTATGTCGCAAACAGTGTAATGAACATATATCATTGCATGGCTAGGTATGTTAAACAGTAATTTATTATTTTATTAAGAGCAATTGCATATAAACACTTTTGAATAAATAATTTGGTCCGGACCAGTAGGAGATTAACTTTACTCAACAGTGATGTGAACAAGTATGCAAACCTAGTACAGCAGCACTAGATTCTGATTCAAACCAACTAAGATATTTTGAGATAATCAACAAAGTCTTGTAAATAATTTTCACTTAGAATTTCTCAGAACGAATAGGCCTGACAATCCATAATGTTAGGCAACATATGATCCTTACTGATCCGTAATAGATATGTAGTAGAGACGATGCAAAGCGCCGCTAACGTGGGTGGAAAAATTTCTCAGTGGTCTTCTGGTAAAAAAAACTCCAAAACCAGTGTCTTAGGTATTTAGACAAATTCATTTTAGAATTTACAATTTTATACAATACACAGGCAATACCGTGAGCACTACTGTTAGGTGCACGCAGCTCTGCTGTCACAAGCAGTACAGTGTGAAGCAGGACATACCTCCCAACTGTCCAAATACTGACTAAGCGAGATATTCAGGTCCGGCGCTCCCATTAGGCAAAGTTAGGCAGTTGCCTAGGGCGCCGGGCTCTGGAGGGCGCCACAGAATAAAAATTAATTTAAAACTGTTCGGCGACAGCTGACCATACCTTCCATGGCCGCCGCACAGCTTCCGATAAATCCACGGGGAGGGGGAAGGGGCTATGGATCACCACCGCCGCCTCTCTGCTCCGTCTCCTACCCTCCACTCACTGACTGTTGAGCGTGACATCATCATCACGGCTTGACAGTGTCAGTGAGTGGAGGGGAGGAGATGGAGCAGAGAGGAGCAGCTTTATGGCGGCAAGTTAAGGTAAGGAAAGACGTGGAGAGGGGGGGGCACGGATTGTGAAAGTGTGCCTGTGGGGGGGGCGCGGATTGTGAAAGTGTGCCTGGGAGGGGGGCGCGGATTGTGAAGTGTGCCTAGGGGGCGGGCACGGATTGTGAAATTGTGCCTGGGGGGGCGCGGATTGTGAAAGTGTGCCTGGGGGGGGCGCGGATTGTGAAAGTGTGCCTGGGGAGTGGCTCGGATTGTGATAGTGTGCCTGGAGGGGGGCGCGGATGTGAAAGTGTGCCTGGGGGGGCGCAGATGTGAAAGTGTACCTAGGGCGCCAAGGGCCCTAGCACTGGCCCTGGAGATATTCACTCAAATTCGGGACTATCCCTCCACATTCAGGACAGTTGGCAGACTATCCTGTTCTCTTCTACCTGTTCTTTTCACTTTCACCACTTGTGGCTGCTGGTGTCTTTAGCTCAGTTGCTACTTGTCTTGATCCTGGAATATTGGATGCCTTTTTGTAAAAAACTGGGTGCATGAGATTTAGAAAACTCCAAACAGCCCCGGTGTTAAATCAGTAACACCCACATTTTGTAATTAGGCCTCCCTCCATCTGCCACATTAAAATAATATTCAAATTTGCTAAATAGATCTATTTCCCCTCAACCAGCCCCTGACATTAAAATAATAGCAAACACATTTAATAAATAGTCTTATTTCCGTCCAACCAGCCCTAAAATTAAATAGTAATCCCATTTAATATATAATTCTATTTCCCTCCCTCCAAACAGCCTCAGCAATAAACGAAATATATTTTACGTTTAGTATAACCATTTCCCCAAACCATCCACGGCATTAAATAATCCATATTCACATTTAATAAATAGCACCCCTCCATATAATCAGCCCCCTATTCAATTAATAGTCCCAAACCAACCCAACATTAAATTAAAGGTCCCGTCACCTCATCTTAAATTAATATGCCCCATTATTAAATTAAATTGCCCCATCATCACCCCACAAATAAAATAGCACCCAACAAATAATTAGCCCCCACCTGTACTCCACCATTAAATAGCCTACCTCCCACACTATATTAAGATCCCCCTTCCCTCACATGTTAATATACTGTGCCCACACACACACTCTTCATTAACATACTGTGCCCACACACAAACTCTACATTAACATACTGTGACCGCACACACGCACTCTACATTAACATACTGTGCCCACACACACACTCTGCATTAACATAACACACACATTCACTCATTCTATAGTAACATAACACCACATTCTCTCACTCTACATTAACATAACACACTCACTCAATCTGTATTAACATAACACATATATAATATTAACACCCCCGCCCCCACCAACACTTACTTTGTTCCATCTGCGCCGCACTTCACACATGGGATGGCACTTGTCACATGGTGCATGTCACATGTGACACCAGGGCTCTCAGTGATAGGCCAAACATTGGATAGGGAGGGAGGGGGTACACATAAAGACACGCTCGGATCTCAATTTATGTGGAATTCATACCATCTTATGTTAGTCATAGAGATAATTGCCTAGGCTTTTTCTGGAGAGACACTTTACATCAGGTCTTGATGGTCTTATGAATTGTCAAAATAGAAATATATAATTAGAGGACCAGATCTAAACTATTAATACCAACTATAGTACAACACCAGTCTTTCATTTGAAAACATTGATCGGCCACCCCCTTTTTTTGGGTCATCTTTTAATTCTCTTTACACATATTTTCAATTCTATTCACTTGTATATTTTAATTCACCGATCCAGGTGGGATTTAGCTATTTGTTTATGTCAAATTTTTTAAGTACATATCAATAAAGTTGATTTTATACTGACATATTTCTTTCGGACAGGAGTGCCTCACACACTACTTTGTTCAGTTGATATTTATTATCACCTGTATCTGTTATTCTCTAGATATTTCTAGTTATGAGAGCACCCCCTCAAAGCATGTATTATAATTAAACATATTTAATTGAGGTTTGTCCAGACCTTGGAGCGGATTGGTTCATTTTTTTCTTTCTAACCATTGAAAAAATGGTGGAGGATTACTTTGCTGACACCATCAAAGTGGACATGTCAGACAGTCCTTACTTTTACTGGCAGGAAAAAAAGGGAGATTGGAAGCCCCTGTACAAACTGGCTCTATTTTACCTGAGTTGTCCCCCTTCCAGTGTGTACTCCGAAAGAGTTTTTAGTGCAGCGGGGAACCTGGTCAGTGAGCGGCGAAGGAGGTCGCTTCCGCAAAATGTTGAGAAGATGATGTTCATAAAAATGAATTATCAATTCTTCAATCAAGATCAGCAATGGCCTCCAAAGACTACAGAGGGACCTGTGATTGTGGAGTCCAGCGGGGACGAATTGATAATGTGTGAGGATGAGGAAGTACACACTGAAGGGGGCGAAGAATCAGAGGATGAGGATGAGGATGACATCTTGCCTCAGTAGAGCCAGTTTACTTTGTACAGGGAGAGATAAATTGCTTTTTTTGTGCCCAAACAAACCAATCATTTCAGCCACAGTGGTTTGGTAGGCCCTGTTGCTGAAATGATTGGTTTGTTAAAGTGTGCATGTCCTTTTTCCGCAACATAAGGGTGGGTGGGAGGGCCCAAGGACAATTCCATCTTGCACCTCTTTTTTTCTTTGCCAGCTCGTTTTTTGGGGGTCCAAACGAACCAATCATTTCAGCCACAGTTTTGTAGGCCCTGTCGCTGAAATGATTGGTTTGTTAAAGTGCGCATGTCCTATTTCACCAACATAAGGGTGGGTGGGAGCGCCCAAGGACAATTCCATCTTTCACCTCTTTTTTGGCATTATGTGCTCTTTGGGGCCTAGTTTTTCAAACTGCCATCCTGTCTGCCACTGCAGTGCCACTCCTAGATAGGCCACGTGTTTGTGCTGCCCACTTGTGTCGCTTAGCTTAGACATCCAGCTACCTCGGTGCAACCTGTTGGCCTAAAAACAATATTGTGAGGTGTGAGGTGTTCAGAATAGACTGGAAATTAGTGGAAATGAATGTTATTGAGGTTAATAATAGTGTAGGAGTGAAAAAAAAACAAAAATATGGATTTTAGCACTTTTTATGCTTTTTTAAAAAAAAATCAGAACCCAAAACCCAAAATCAGAACCAAAACCTTGAGTGGGGTGTTTTGGCAAAACCAATCAGAACCCAAAACCTGAAGGTAATCAGAACCCAAAACCCAAAACCCGAAAAGTGGCCGGTGCACACCCCTACATGGAATCACTTTATCATACTTGTCATAAAATTGTTGTTGAAGTTTCTGCACGGCGAGGAGGCTTAAAGAGAGAGGAGGGTGTTTAATTAGCCCTGGCACTGCTCTCACAAATAGAGTCTATTTGTGAGAGCACTGCCAGCTCAGGCTGAAGTACATTCAGCTCAGGCTGACGCACAGTACCGTTTCTGCTATTTTTAAGCATTGTTCAGTCCCTTTGTGCTGACAGGTGACTAGGTAATTTAACAAGACTCTAAAGCCCTGTAGTCTTATCCAAGACTGCATAACCTGTCACATATTTCCCATCCGTGTGAGACCGAGACCCATCAACAAAGATGACTCGGTCATCCGGATGTGTTTGTCTAAACAAAGTCATTGTTTCATCATATGACATTTGTCAACAGTCGTGTTCCGTCCCTGCTGTGTTTAGCAGTTGGGACAATACATATTTGGCCTTGTGACTTACTTGGAGATTGTGTCCACTCAAATCCATTATCCATCTCCAAAACCTCTGTTGAGAGACACCAGGCAGCATATCCCAGAGTAGAAGGGTTAATGGAGAGTGTTGGGTCTGTATAGTAAGGGGTCTAAAGCCCACAATATGTTCTGTCACTTTGACAGCATAATGTATTGCAGCCAGTTGTTTTGCACATTCATCAAAACCTCTTTCCACAGGAGAAAGAAGTCTTGAGAAATAGCCTAGTGGTCTAGTCTCAGATCCTACTTCTTGTAGTAAGACTGTTGATATAAACTCTGGGCCGGCGTGAGCCTGAATTGCCAGCTCACCCTATGGGTGTGGAGTGGCCAAAACTGGGGCAGAAGAGAGATCTCTTTTCAGAGTAGAAAATGCCTCTTCCTGTGCTTATTATGTTATCAGAACCTGAATAATACCACATAGGAATTTTTAAGGTGAAATCATTGTTGATTTCCACAGTGACTTCCCCAATTCTTTGGGCTTTTACCCCCCCCTTGTTGGTGATCAAATTCAGTCACCACACACTGAGGGCTGTCTGGTAGTAAGTCATGTTCTACATTAGTGATTGAAATTTCTGCCCCAGTATCAAGCAGAATTTTCAGTAATTCATTTTTTATTTTGGCCATTATGTGGGGTCTCCCTGAGGAATTCAATATGATATTGCATATTGGTGCCAGATCCTTAGGGATCCCTAACCTTCAATCTAATTGCACCAGATTCCCAGTAGGGACATCTGCTGTGCGAAATGCTACTTGTGCTTTCTGTACGTCACAATTGTTTACCTGTTCTAAAGAGTTCTGTGTCCGTGGAGTCACTGAGTTATGTGACTGTACATGAGACTGTGTTGTTTGGCCAGTATGTGTACTTACAAGCGACACACATTTTTGCATCTGATTCAGGTGCTGCAGTTTTGACTGGGTATGTGTTTGCTCATCTAATTCTCTAACATGGGGCTTGTTTTTAAAGCCATTGTTATTGACCAGGTGTTCAGAGTCCCTTATATACTCTTTGCGAACACCTTGTGGACAGTTACGTCTTACATGGCCAAAGTTTAGGCATGCATAACATTGCACATTCACCCATTTCTCCTGTGGAGGAGCTGTAGGTGTAATATGTGTCTGTCTGTGCACATTGCCATATGTTGTGTAACGGTTATCTTGTGATCTGCCATTTACCACAACATATTCCCTCATCTTCAGTGACTTCCTATTTTTCATCAAATCTTGTCTATACTCTTCTATAACCATTGCTGCATCTGCAAGCGTTGGTTCTTTAGCGAATTGCTGTGTCAACGTAAGGAAACTTTTCCACAAACATGCGTATCATGCCTTGTGGAACACCTGCTCCTTGATCTTTGGTGACTTTTCTATACATTGCTTCAAACCTACCACATAGAGACAATGGCTCATCGTGAAGGGTTGGTTTAAAGTTAGATAGGATCTCTGGGGTAACTTCGCAATGGCCAGTTGCCAATTTCATGAGGACAGAAAGTCTCTCTTCCTCATCGTGAAATTGACCATTTTTGGGAGCAGTTTTTCCAGTTGCTGCATACCTCTGATTGAGGTGAGTGGGTAACCACAATTTAAACAAGTCCATGCGATGTTCTGGGGCGACACTAAATTTGTCACAATGTCCCTCAAAAATATCGCAGGAGGTAAAAGGGTCTATAATGGGATCATATTTTGAAATTTCCTTACGGATTTTCAACAGAAATTGAGTCTTCTCCATACTATAATTTCGATGGGGAACATGCAATCCTGTGCCATTACCGTGACTTGTTTGGGGTGTAGGAGCGGTATGTACAGTTTCCCAAACGCTGCCTAGGCCAAAAACTTGATCATTCGAAAATTGTGCACGACCATTAGAGACACTCCCCATGGGTGTTGGGGAATAAGTTAATGTGCATGCTACAGGGTCAGCCACTGAGGCTATTTGATTTCGCTGATCTATCATAGGAGTAAGTATGGGCATATGTATATTATGTCCTATACTCCCTGTTTCACTGCTTCTCTTATCTGTTATACAAACCTGCTTTCTAGCCATGGATGTATTATGTGTTGTGGAGAAGGGTGATAACTCATTGATAAAGTTTTGCATATGGTTATCATCTGTGTTCTATTCATTAAATCACTTTGTAATTCAGCAATTAGAACTTCATTAGATGCTACCTTATCCCTGAATACATTGATTTTTTTTATACAGTTCTGCCAATTCCTTATCAACATCTGTATAATATTTTTCTTTCTCTAATATTTGGGAAGTGAGCATACAAATCTGCCTTCCCCTATCTATATTGGCCATATCTTTGTCTTCCAATTGTGCTTCAAGTATGGAAACACTTTTAACCTTTTCAATGCAGCACTGGCAATGAGAATTTGCATCAGTGCCCTTTTTGTTTTTAAGTATCATCTCAGCGTGTTCAGATGTCCAAATCCTATCTTCATAAGCATGTACCAATTTAGCTAACATTTGGAGACGTTTAGTTTTTTTGTTGAACACGGTTCTCCTGTTAATACACAGCGTATCATGTATATAAGCCTGTTCTAAAAGTGTTGCCCATAATGTTTCAGCAGATGTGTAGTTATTAGGAATCACTGGGTTAAACATGGTATTGCATGATAACATTTCCTCAGGCATAATATATGTATGGTTGGTTTGGCATGCAAATCCATTGATAACATACATTGGCATGGGTGTAGGTACAGGTGCAAAGTGAGATTAATAATCCCTGGCGGGAAGAGCAGAGCATACCCCCTGCAGAGATGACCCCCTCCTTTGGATTCCTTAGGATGAACCAGCCAATGATTGACGACCCCTTGAACATTCCTGAGACCCGGACCAATAGATGCAAGCCATACCATCTTCATTGTATTACTGTATTTGATTGTGTATATAAGCAGCAGCTTGTGATCCAGAGTGCAGACATCTTGTCCCCAGACTTCAGGATTGAATGACTGCACTGGATCCAGAGCGCCTGCGATAAGTAACGGCTGTATTTACTTTTACTTCGCTTGAGCATATTTTTCCACTTATTGCGAATAAATCTTTGTGCTTTGGAAACACAAATCGAGGTTCGACAATCGTTATTGGTTAGCGACAATACGCACATTAACAAACTTTAAAAATGCAGAATTGACAAAATAGTCTCATTTCGCCTCTGACCTGGTGGAGTTATGACCAGATGCTTAGGAGGCAAAACAGACAGGAAGAGCATCACATCTGCCTGAGCTTTCCCCTCCTTTACAACTTACTCATGTTACCACTATTTCGTAACAGGAATGGTTACCCTGAGTTGTAATAAAATAATAATGCACACTGTACAGCAGCCTTTACTATACCAATAATTATAAAACACCATTAGCCCCATTTATTATTGCTTTTTACAAGTATAGTCCAGACACAAGGAAAGCGGTGTTTAGGTCCAACGAAAGGACTAGTTGGGAGGCTTCCAAAATAAATAAACAACTCTGATACTAAAAATACAATATTATTGTTTAGTTCTACAAACACATTGTACAAGAATGGGCAAAGATCTGATAACCACCATTTGGATATGAACTATACTGCCAGCTAAGCAGTTAGGATCATATAAAGGGGGGTAACCTTTCGCCCTTTAAACCAGGAGAAAGCTCCCAGATCACGTGATTCCTGGGATATTTAAACCTGAGCAAAATACGACTCAGTCACGTGATTAGAGCTGCACAAGTTGCTGGTGGTCTAAAGACCCCCCCTAGACCGGATTCATTTACTGACCGCTCTCCGCTGGGACAGCCATGTCTTCTTCTGGTTCCCCTGCACAGACACAAAGACCCCATTAGAATACACAACAACAGTCACAGCCATACACAGCACTCACCACCGTGCAGCCCAGCAACTTACACTCAGCTGATCTCAGGACAATAACTGGCTACACGCCCGGCTCCCAGCGCTGCGCTGCTACCACTACTCCGCCTGCAGATGATAGACAGGTGATAGCCCCGCCCACGGGGGTGTCGGGAATCTGCCTGACCAGCTCCACCCACGTGATCGCAGGTCCCGAACCTTGGTCATCTAGTGCCCGCAAACCACAGTGCTAAACCCGAAGTGCCCAGAGGAGGGCGCCCAAGAGAACCTCTGCGGACCTCCTGATTTTTTTGAAGCTAGTATGGGGGAGACCTATGTCCTCCTTCTCCATCATTGGACTGTTAATTATTTACATTGTGATGGATACTATTGTCTGGTGATAACCAGGTAATAACTACTAAATGGTCATTTCATTTGAAAGATTTGACTCCCCTTTTTCTAGCAACGGTGACCCTGAGTTTTTAGGTGCTTACTTCACTACTATTTCAATTGATTCAGGGAAGGGATATCCCTCTTTAGTATAGAGCTGCTCTTGCCTTATACAGGAGTAGAGCGCAACATTTTGACTTGTCTTTCTGAAGGCCTTAATATGGCTGGAATGGCATTGTCTTGGTAAATGGCCCTGTGTTTAGCCCAAAACATTGATTTATGGGATATCTGCAATCCTCAATAAAGGCAAGAAAATATATTGCAATATCTTGCACAGGGCCATCTTTTCCACTGGGCACGAAGGGAAGGTGCCCGTGGGCCCTAGACAAGGGGGCCCTATAGGCAGGGCTCTTAATTAGAATAAATAATGCTGCAAAAAAAAACTTACTTTTGCGGTCAGGTCAGATGGCGATCTGGCTTACTCCCTGTTCCCCTCCTCCGTGCTGCGCTCACCATGAATGTCGGGCATGATGTCATCATTTTCATTGAGGAGCGCAGCACAGAGGAGCCCTGACGGATCAAATAAGGATTCAAAGACGCAGAAGACACAGAATAAGAGAAAAGAGGAGAAGGGGGTGCAAGGGAGGGGCCCCGGTGCACTGCTTTGCCCAGGGGCCCATAATGTTGTTAAGATGGCCCTGATCTTGCATTAATATCTGCTTTGGAGTAAAAAACATCATCAAATAGAGCTGCCTATCTTTTTGCTATGTTTCATTACTGATCAGTTTCAATACAGCTATAATAGGCTTTGTTTTTTTATATTTTTGTACTTAAGCCAGTCCCCCACCCAAGTTTAAAAAGTCCATTAAATACAGTCAGATCTTGGGATGGGATTTTAACGTGTATGGTCATCTGTAAAAGTAATAGCCGTTTTGTTGTCAATGAACGGACCATGAATATTGCTGGAAAACAAATTGACATAAACAACTGTATTAGCTCTTATCGGCTCTTCTCTTTCATCCTTGTGTACTAGATTAACTCAATACCTTAGACAGTTTGACATGGATTTTTTTTCACAATAAAGACAAAAGAACAAACAAAAAACTTTTTGCAATACAAAAGTGTTTCAGACAGGCTGGTTTAATGCATGAGGCAGTAACAATAGATTATCGCTTGTCTTTCAACTTTAAGAACTTTATCTACTTGTTGGTGTTTGTGGATGTATCACAGGCAAAGATTGTCCTTTTGATCAGCTGCTTATAAAGCCCGTATTGATTCCGAGATCATACAGAAAGCTATAGAAAATTCCCTTCATGTATCCGCTGATGTTTAAAATCTAAACATGCTCGAGTCAGCTTTTAGAATCTGCTGCTAGCAGTTCACAGTATTTGAACTTCAAATATGCATTGCGTTAGCAGGAAGCATTTAAAATCACACCAGTCATTGAAACCACAGGGAAGTCGATATTAAGTTAATACGGCAAATAATAATAATAGCAAACTTGGTGATTAAACGTATCTCTGTAAGGCTTTATGTTGATGAAAACCAAGTCCTTTTGAAACCAGTTTTAGTATAGGTGTTTTTGGCAATCTGACTCCTCTTTTCCTAGTGTACCGGTTGCTTATGTAAATAGGCGAGTGGCTGTGCAAAGTCTAAAATCCTCTTTGTGCCCCGATTTACTGTATTCCCTCCAAAGTGCACGGGTTTGCGGGCGAGGTGGAAGCAGAGGAGCAAATGTTGCGCTGACAAATAGGGATTGGGTGCCGACTATGGCACATGGCCATCGTTGCGTCTATTTTGTACGCCGCGGTGTCTAAACACAATATTTTTATTATTATTTTGCGGAGTAAGATTATTGAAGCGAGATAAAAGAGGAGAGGACGGCACGCCAACACTGAGCGGGGATAGATCAGGTCTTGCCCTATACTTTTTGGGAGACTTATTTTGCACCTTCCGGTTTCACTTTGGGGAAGAAGCGCATTTTACAGGTGCACCACCACCAAAAGTGGTCGTACTTTAATGTGACATATACACTTTTGAGAAAAGTGCATTTCTTGAGGTTTTTCTGCCTTCCTGCAAACCTAGGTTCACTTCTAGTTTGGGGAAGTATCTCTATTAGTGGTAAGGAAGTGCGTGGATGGCCTACGTAAGTTCATGCTAGAGCAAAGTCGTTATATACGGTGCGCTCAGCGCGTTTCACAAATGAGATCCAGCACAGGCAGCCAATTTGCAGGCTGAACCAATATTCAGCCTGTCCTGAATATTGGACTGTACATTGTTCAGTCCACAAAACTGCTGCCTGTACTATGTGTAGGCAACGGGTATATTCTTAAAGGCTGAACAGTTTTTGAAATTGTTGTTTAAACAATATGACAGATGGTAAAACTATTTACATAAAGCAGAATGCTAATATAACAATAATATAAAAAAAAAAAAAAGAGAACCACTTTGTACAGGTGATTCTATCCAAAACATGGACTTACAAGGCCATCGGTCATCAATCGGCACCCGCCTATTCAACTGTGATTACTTGGTTTACGCACATGCGGTCGATGGCTAGCTGGAGAATGAAGACCCCTGGCTGAGGAGGGTCTATCACCATTTATAATTTACTATTTTTCTTGAACTGAGACACCAAATTGAGCACTTGTTCAGAGGCCTCGATGTGTTTCATCCTGAGATACCTAGAACCGTTGGCAGTGGTGTCTTCCAGGAAGTAGCGATAGTTCACCATCATACCACAAGAGGCAGCGGCTCCTCTGGGGCTTGTATCTGCCATCCAGTTGAGGCGCCACATAACCGCCCCGTTTTGCAGGTGAAAGTTTGCTACAGGATTCAAGGCAAAACCACGGTGCTTTTCTCCGTAGAGGTACCAAGCGCAGAGCCTCATCATTGGGGCCTCCAGAGCCTTTACCAGTCTTTCCGACTTCATCCATTCATTGCAGGAAAACACACGTTTCAGGGCATCGGCAGCCGGTGCTCCAATGAGATCTGATATCTCTTTATATTCTGATTCAAGGAAGAGCTCGGTCCTACCCAATTCTTTTGTTTGGGAGTTGAGTGCTCCAAGAAGCCACTTGGTGAATCCAGGGATTGGGGACAAGCTGGAGAACTCTGAGATCTGGAAAAACTCACCCTGGAAAATGAAACAAAAATATTTTATTATATAATGTAGTTGAAAAATTGATGCTCTGTAATTTTCTAAGCCAAAGTTTAGCTTAATTAAAATGTATTATGTGACAAGATATTAGTCTACCCATGCATCACATTGGTACAGTAAATAGGGACGCTGTTTCCAGCACTGGAACCCTGGGATCGATTCCGACCCTACAACAGAACATCCAAATTACAACCCCCCATCAGCTTTAACCCCCTCAAAAACTCAGTCTCTCAAACTATCCAGAGTGTGACATGAGTATGAGAAGTTTCTAAATCTTCTAGGAATATGTTTGTTAATATATAATTAAAAATGGTGTTAACATTCATCAATATCAATAATCTAATTGGATTGCTTATTACAATTGGAAGGTAAATGGGAAAAGCAGAAGCAGGCTATAATCATGAGTCGAGGTGCGCGTATAGTGTTTTGTATATATTTCCATAAAACATATGCTTATACAGCCAACACTGAAAATGTACACATGAAGTTAGGGGGAATTGGGGTGAATCTATCCCATCAGCTGGTCAAACTCTCTTACGGTGTTACTTCAGTCTGGTCTAATGGACATCTTACTAGCTGTGAGAGATACGGCTCTAATAACTAGATCTATCCGTGTTTTAAAGATTGGTTGGGAAAGGGTAGTGGGTGTGGTGGCCATGGTGTAGACTTTGCACGCCACTGAACTCACAAACCTTCCACAGATATAATTTACCCCTACCAGTTGTTATCACACCGCTTGCCTCGCTCTTAACCTATCAGAAGATGACATCATTGGCATAGCGCTAACATACAGAAAGACTCCCCTAAAATACCTTCCTCTCTGTCCCTTGTGTCTAACCTTTTAACGCTAAAATGCCATCTCAGGAGATACAGGTTTGTTTATAAAGAAATGCATATTACACAACATCTTCTATTCCAAACAACAAAACAATCTCTTAGAAAGCGCATAGCTTGCCAACACTATCCAGAGCACATCTACGTCCCCATGTCATATACTACTTATAAACAAAGTAGAAAATCCAACATCAACAAGACTAGGCCTCCCACACGCTATGCGATGAACAAATGACTATAGACCGCAGTCTCATTTCACTGACTGATATAAAACACTGGCCAAATGTTCTTTCTTGAGGCACAGAAAACACATCTCTGATCAAACTCTTATTTGTTACTTTACACTCACAAAAAATCCATTTTGGCCCCACTGCACAAGTTACCAGTTAATCGCACACACAGAGTAATATACACAAAAATAAACCAGAGGCACTTCCACTACCGCAGTGTATACCCATCATTTTGAATCCATGTATAACGTCTTAGCTCTAACATCATGGGAGGAATGACTCTTAATCCATCTGGTGATTCCAGCAAGCACCGCGAGTCATTCTGATAGGAACCCGGGCTGACTAGGTCACTGCATGCATCAAATCCTCACCTTTATGGAAGATTGTTATAGTTTTAGGTCTAGAAACAGCTATTCAAAACAGAAACCTTCTCTCGATACTTCCACCAACTACTGTCCTTCAAGTAGGAAATAAGGGTAATTCCTTATGACAACAGCAGCATCCAGGTAATGTTATCTATGCACTTAATATTAACAACTTTGAGTAAATACAATAACTGATACTGCAGTGAGTGCTAGTGTGAAGTTTGTTCTCTCAGCAATGGGTCTGTCTGAGCGACGATACTGTGAGCAGGGGATTTTGATATTGTTGGTAAAATAATTTAGCGTTGGAGAAATGTAACTGGCTGTCTAATGTAAATGGATCAAATATATAAACTTGTTTTTCCCCACCGTCCTACTTGTTTTGTCATAACTTTCCTCTGTTTTATTATGTAAAGGTGGACAGTGGTTACACTACACAAACATGTGGATCCAGTATAATGGATGGAATTGGCACAGAGGGGGTTTACAAAGAGAATGATACACAGATTTGTGATATTCAGAATGGATCTCAACATTTCAAGGCAAAGGTATGTAGGGTGTTTTATACAAGTAGCTTCTGCAAAGGCTATGGACTTCTATTTTATAATCGTTACTTGGGACTAAACCTTTTTCCTAGATAAAGGTTTATTTCCTACTTCAGCCAGTCTTCTCAGTTTATGGCAAATACATTTGTGTATTTGGCTCACATATAATGGTGGGGAAAGGAAATATGCAGTACTTAATTTCTCAACACTCTACAAAGCTTTGTCCTGCAACACAAAAAGTCGTTTTTCTCAGAAATTTAAACTGATGACCGCAGCATTCTCTTTTCTTTTTAGGATGGTGATACTTCGCTGACTTCTGTTGAGCTATAAAAGTGTGTTTTTTATGTTAGAAGTTTACAAAACATTTGACAAAGTTTTCAGCACTTCTTGTAAATATCTCAAAACCACACCTGTAAACTTGCCCCCACTGTTTTCAAAAGTCATTAAAAATATAAGATCCCATTCAGATCTCAACATTAAATTTGGTATGGACAGTCTTTAAAACATGAAGGAATAAATGTTTTTTTTTTTTTTTATTTTAACTCCTGGTTTTCTTGTTTTTGGAAATCATTTATCAAATGCATCCTTGAAATGTTAGCCTCCTCAAACCCGGTCATGTGGTATATAAAAAAGTTTGTTACATTCTGATCTCATTCCTGGCCTGAGAAAATTATGGTTTTTGTATGCTAACACTTGTGGATTTTTTGTTATTTAAAAAAATAAATAAATTAATGTTTGGGACCCTTTTATTGTACTAAAATATGTGCAGAAAGTAAAAAGAAAATAGTAAAATAATTTGTACTAGATCATTGATATAGAAAGGCCCTCATGAAATATTTTTGGGAGATGAAGAATATATGACCACTTTGTATCTTAAATATTTTCTTTAGAATGATATTTGACATTGACATTTTAAACATTAACTTACATTAAAGAGGACTCAAGAAGGTCAGAAAATTGCATGGATGAGAAGCACATTTTTGCTGAAACAGGGTAGTTTAATTCTTTTCATTGTGGCTATGCGTGTATTTGTGTCTTATGAACTTTTTTTTTTTTTATTTTTTTTTTCGACCAAGGAGTTTTCAGCATTCGAAGTTAATGGACATAGACTGCGAGAACCCGAGTCTCCAGAATCGGAACATCTGGTTCGGAAAACAAGTCATAAATCCCATGCACTACACTCTGGGACTTGGAAGCTGAGTAGTGACCCTCTATTTAACAGACTAAATAAGAATGGTATGTTTACAGTCTTCTTTTCTAGAAATAGGTTCTATTCTAAGCCAGAGTTTTAGAAAATAAAAGGTAAGAGTGGTTCTCAATGCACAAGTTTATTAACATTTTAGTCCTTTCATCTTCTCTTTAGCACGGCTCCAGAGCCCACACAAAACAGTCGATGGAAAACCTGTGTCACATTACATGCAATAACTAAAGTTCTGACAAGAAAATGGTTCGACTTCCTGACTTCTGTGAATACTGATAAACTTGATGTACATCGAACATATGAATGTGAAGAGGTGGTATGGATCCACTAACTTAAAGCATATTTATTAATTTAGAGCAATGACTCTGAAGAATCTGTGGGTTCCTTCCCTTCCCCAGAGTTTAGAACTATAAAAAGATACAGAATAAAGTGAGTTTAGAGAACATGTTCTTTTTGGAAAGTAGACATTTTGTATTTTTCTACATGTTATGATTCTAATATTGATGTGTTCTTTGTTAACATATGATCACACTGTGCTGCTTCGCCCCCTTATAACTCAAAGGACAGCTGGAGAGCAATAGATCTAACATTGCTAAGTAAGCAAATTGCAGACTGATGGGTACAATCTAGTAAAAAGATTACTGTAAACAAACTGAGCCAATTATTACTTATGTAGTTAACTGTGCAATCCTCAATTACTGTATTAAAATACATTACAAACGTAAGCCTCTGCCAAGGCAACCTTTGTGCTCATTAGACATAAGCCTTAAGAAAATTTCCATGACTTTCTGCAGTTGACAGCCTTTTCCTGATCTGTAATGTTTACAGATATTTCTGCATGTGCACTTCTATGTACGTGGAAATATAATTGAAAATGTTACTCACCACAATTATTTCTGGCAGATTCCTGTTCCGTTTTGAGCTATGTGGAGCTGTAAAGAGTCCACCTACTCAAACCATTTATAAAACCAGTTTCACTTCTATTATGACAATAAGCATGCACCATCTTTAGTCTAAATGTTCCAAATATGAAACCTTTTCAAATCATTTCAGTCCTAGGTCACAAGCCCTTTTATTGACATTACTCACTTTACATTGAGTATATGTTCAAGAACAAACTTTTTCTACCACATGGCACTGCAATGTCTTCAACGTGAATTTCATGTTTAGACATTTTACTTAAAATCCTCATTTCACCAGCCAGTGCCAATTTATTATGTAATGATTATTGATTGCTGTTATGTTTGCTTTTTATTTGTCCCCACCCAAAAGCCATTGCTGCATTTACTAAGCCTTTTTGTATATCCTTGTGCCGTGGTCAGAGAGAGAGAGAGTGGTTGAGGCATTCCCTAGTATGATGGTATTTTACAAATTAAATCTTGATAGCTGGGCTTGGCGTCCTTGCATGGTTTGCACATTTCAATGGTTCTAAAATAGATGGGAGTTACTGCCTCAGTAACTCCATACTACACTTTTTAGTGGTGGAAAAGGACTGGTAAGCAATGCAAGCTCCTCAGTGTTCAACGAATTTGGGTTATTGGCATTGGAATCAAAGTGATGCTGTGTCCAATAGTATGTTTTTAAATCTACTTTCTTTTTTCCTTTAATTTTCCTTTAATACGCAACATGTATTTTGTGGGGATTCACTTATATGGCCTATATCAGTGATGGCTATACTGTGACACGCCAGGTGTTGTGAAACTACAAGCCCCAGCATGATTTGCCAGTAGATAACTAGCTGATAGCTGGCAAAGCATGCTGGGGCTTGTAGTTTCACAACACCTGGAGTGTCACAGTATAGCCATCACTGGCCTATAGCATCTTATCCTGTCCCTTTACTAGTTAACTTCTTTAGCTTGTTTCTGAAATTATTAATGTCACTTATTTTGTACAGATTTGTTTAACATGATGTCTTACAGCCTTGGTTGGTTAAAAATAGACTTTTGGCCCCAGCTTTTAGCCTCATGGAGACTGAAGTAATTGTATATGGTTATGTTCAACTGCCGGGAGGGATGGGAATAATTGCTGCTGGAGTGTAACATAAAATGTGACTGTGGTTATTGACATAAGAATGTTACACATGAAGATTTGTATACAGATAAGATAACACCTTATTAATCCATTGTACATTTTTAATATTGTGTTTTCAAACTTTTGCTGCTTATTTCCTAGGCAGGACTTTACATTTTTATATTTATGGAAATAAATGACCAATGGATTGGAAGATAGTGTTTACTATAATTTTACATTTAGAGATTATTGCAAAAACCATGTCAGATTTTCCATTATAATAAATGATATTTCTATTTGATTTTTAATTTTGTTTTCTCTTGTATGTTTTTACACAAGTGTCAAAATTATTTTTTACTGTTTTGTGCAAAATGTACATTTTGATTTATCTAAAATGTGGATTTTGTTTTCTTGATTATCTTTCCAACTCTTTTTAGTAAACCGTTTTGTATCCATTTTTGAAGTTGGGATAGATCAACCTGTCAATGAAATACTCTGTGTTCATAGCAGAACAGAATATTGCAGGGTAGTTTGTGGGAGGAAGTGACCTATCCACTCATGTGATTGTATAAGTGAGGACAAACTGCATGTGATGGGCAATATCCATGTAAGGAGGGGAATAGAGGCAAGGAATAAGCCTCAGATTGAGTCCTTTAATAGTGGAAGGAGCAGATTCCCTCCAACAGCCTAGAGTAGTCTTTACAGACTCCAGTGAAACGGGGATAAGGATGTGGTGTCAATTTTTACCTTTCTAAGAAACAAAAATAAAGCTCATAAATTTAACTCTTTTTAAATGCAATTTTATTGGTCTTCAAAGATAGTAGTTTTGTATAATACATTATAAACTATACAACCTATCTGGCATGATAAGTGTTGAGATCGAACAGGGCCATACAACTTCATAATTTTTTAAGAGCTACTTAAACAGGGTTTCTTTGATTCTATGAACCCGATACTTCTTTAGAGACCTTTTGTTTACAAATGTATTTAAATCTGTGAAGCAGTGGAGAACGGTCTATAATGGTGATTTGAATTATTCACTACTTGGACAAAAGTATGTGGTTGTGCTGAAGAGCTCAATGACTTTGTAGCACTGTCATTTCATGCCACCTTTCCATCAAGTCATTTTATCAAATTTCTTCTCTGCTAGAGCTGCCCTGGTCAACTGTAAGTGCTGATGTTGCTCTTAGACATTTCCACTTCACAATAATAAGTCAGCCACGAATGTGGTATGCCAGACATCCTCACAGAACGGGACTGCAGAGTACTCAAGCATGTTGCACATAAAAACAGTTTGTCCTCAGTGGCAACACTCACTAATGAGTTCCAAACTGCCTCTAGAAGCAACGTTGACACAAGATTTGCTTGTCGGGATCGGGCACAATGCTAAAAATTAACTGGAGTGGTGGTAAGCACGTTACCAATGGACCAGTGTTATGTGGAATGATGAATCCTACTTCACCATCTGGCACTGATGAACAAATCTGGGTTTGGCATATTCCAGAAGAATGCTTCCTACCTGAATTCATTGTAACAGCTGCAAAGTTTGGTGGACAAGGAATAATGGTCTGGTCTGTGCCCAGGGCCGGACTGGGACTAAAAATCAGCCCTGGCATTTAAAGCACACAGGCCCACGTGTTGTGGGCTCCATGCACTATATTGTTGCGCACTGATGCTGGCGCAGTACAACATGATGTAGTATGAGTGTGTGTGTGTGTGGGGGGGGGGGATTTATTTCTCCTAATGACCCTCAACATTACATTATTAGCACCCCAATTACATCAATAAACACCATGACAATACATTATTAGTACCCAAATTACAGCAATAAATAACCCCCCACACACACTCATACTACATCAATCACCCCCACATTACAGCAACCAGCATCACCCCCACATTACAGCAACCAGCATCACCCCCACATTACAGCAACCAGCATCACCCCCACATTACAGCAACCAGCATCACCCCCCACATTATAGCGTCCAGCATCACCCCCCACATTACAGCGTCCAGCATCACCCCCCACATTACAGCGTCCAGCGTCACCCCCCACATTATAGCAATACCCTCTCCTACTTATTAGCAATACTAAGCACCAAACACACTACAACAATGCCACCACCACGCCACCCCATACTACAGCAATACCACCAATTATACAGACGCCACTGTAGGAAACAATGTTTTGCTTTTTTCAAATCTCCCACAAAATAGCAACAACGAACAGAGTACTTTCACACACATATAGGTAACAGGTACCCTTTTCCTTCAATTAAATAGTAATGGCAGAATTTTCATGAATCATTCCACATGAAATAAAACTAACATATATCTAAAAAAAACATAACTATTGAATGATCAGTTGAACCCACATGGCCGCATTAAAAGTATTTCCATCTACAGCAAAATGTCACAGAAAAATATTTTTGTTTTACTACAGTAATTGGATATGCATCTTTTCTATTCATTTTAAATAACACAGTATATAAATTAAGGGGGATAGAGGAGGTGGGTGAGAAATAATTGGATGTGATCCATCAGTTTGATTAGATAGGAAACATTTAGATTATTTACCTGGAGGCGTCTACCCCCTTGACTCACAGGCAGGGCTGACAAGAGGAATTTTGGGCCCCGATACAGCAACTTCTTTGGGCTCCCGTCATATTCAACAATGAAAGACTTGCCTTTGGCAGAAGTTCATATAATGCCACACCGTAGTGTGCCCAGTTCATATTATGCCACATCGTAGTGCCCCACGGTCATATTATGCCACATAGTATTACCCTCAATACATATTCGGTCATGCAGAAGTGCCCACAAATCATATTATGGCATAGTAGTGCCCCCAAATCATTAGTAAAGCTCAGATAAAAACTCATTCACAAATAAAAATTGGTACAGCATATCAGATACTGAGTGTGAGTCTCCCAAGAGCAGCTTAATACATCATTTTCAATGCAAACAAAAATAGATATATTGACACAATTACAGATAAAATTTATGACAAGCAATGTTTTTTCCTCTTAATTAAAAATCTCTGTACAGATAAATATGCAAAAAACATTACAGCACAATAATGAGCAATACATAGTGTTAAACATTATTGGATACGCTGTAGTGTCCCCAGTTCAAGAAAGGATGGTTAAAAACATATTGCACACGAGAAAATATATGAACTTACCTGATTATGGCATCCTGTGTTCTGTTCCTAGTGGGCGCGCTGGGCGAGGAGGGATCAGCAGCTGTCAGCTCACACAGGCAGTCGGGAGCAGGAATAGAGGGCAGTGGTCGAAGCAGAAATTTAGGAGTGGGGGTATAGAAAATATAGGTGAATGGAGTATGAAGGCTTGTTTTTTTTTTTTTTTAACACTTGTCCCCTCTGCGCATTTCCATTCTTCATTACTACTTGTGTTTTATGATGGCTGCATCCCTGACATTCCCATTCTTAAGATGTCTCTCCCTTTACACTTTCTTTTACCTATGCCCCTGCACCATCTTCTCCTTTGTCCCTCTTACTTAACCCCCTGCACCACCTTCTCCGCTGGCTCTCACACATCTTCCTGTACCACCTACTCCCCTGGCTCTCTCACATGTCTTCCTGCACCCTCTACCCCCCGGCTCTCTCACCCCCTCTCCCAGAACCCCCTTCCCCTTTGGCTCTCTCACCCCCTCTCCCAGCACCCCCTGGCTCTCACCCCCTTCCGCTCTCTCATCCCCTTTTCCAGCACTCCCTTCCGCTCTCTCACCCCCTCTCCTAGCACCCCCTGGCTCTCACCCCCTTTGGCTCTCTCACCTCCTTTCCCAGCACCCCCTTTGGCTCTCTCACCCCCTCTCCCAGCAACCCCTGGCTCTCATCCCCTTTCCCAGCACCCACTTCGGCTCTCTCACCCCCTCTCCCAGCACCATCTTCGGCTCTCTCACCCCCTCTCCCAGCACCCCCTGACTCTCACCCCCTTTCCCAGCACCCCCTTCCGCTCTCTCACCCCCTTTCCCAGCACCCCCTTTGGCTCTCTCACCCCCTCTCCCAGCACCCCCTGGCTCTCATCCCCTTTCCCAGCACCCCCTTCGGCTCTCTCACCTCCTTTCCCAGCACCCCCTTCGGCTCTCTCACCCCCTCTCCCAGCACCCCCTGGCTCTCACCCCCTTTCCCAGCACCCCCTGGCTCTCACCCCCGCGACCCCCCCCCCGAAAATCGCGGCACCCCCGCGACCACCCCCCCCCCCCCGAAAATCGCGGCACCCCCGCGACCACCCCCCCTCCAAAAATCGCGGGTACCCCCCGAAAATCGCGGCACCCCCGCGACCCCCCCTCTTCAGTTAAAAAAAACCAAATTAGAAAAAAAAACAGGAAACTCACCAGTGTAACTGGCTGCACAGCATAACGGGGGAGGGAGCTGGGGAGCGCGCAGCAGAGGTGGCTGGTTCCTGGAACCAGCCACCAAGAAGACAGGGGTAGTCGGGCCGGCCCATATAGCCATCGGCCCTTCTGGCATTTGCCAGAAGTGCCAGATGGCCAGTCCGGCCCTGTCTGTGCCTCTCTGTTAAAATTGAGAAAATTCTTAATGCTACAATGACATTCTAGAGAATTGTGTGCTTCCAAACAATCGTTTAAGCACAACAATCCCCCACTGCATAAAGTTAAGGTTTCCAGATTCTTGTGTGAAAAAACTTGACTGATCTGCACAGAGCCCTGACCTCAACACCCATTGAACACATGTGGGATGAATTGGGACACTGACTGCGAGCCAAGCCTTATAGCACATCTGTGCCTGACCCAGACGTCACTCAGATTTCTTTGAAATTCATTATGTAAGAGGTACATTTGTGCTCATTAATGCATATCCACCCAATGTCAATTACAGTAGGTTTAGGGATAGGTTGCTTTGACATAGGAGCCAGGATGCATCTGTTGGGGGTACTTAAGTGATGTATTAAATGTGTTCATGTGTTGTGTATCTGTCAAGCAAATGCTTTACATGTGTGTTTTGTTTTTCTTTCAGTAACTAGTGCAAAGTAAATTCTTTACTTCAAAACAATTATTCCATACATTCTACACCAGGATACAAATCCACCAAACTTATATAAGTGAGAAACGTGCTCACAATCAAAAAGTATTGACAAAGTTTGAAATACAGATATAAGCTTTACAGAATAACGCTACCAATCATGTTTCTGTTAATTATGTTTAAGGGGTACTTGCATGTGTTGTCCTTCATCGTTGTCCATTGCTCCTCATCAAAGTGCAGGTTAACCATCCTCCCACTTGTCCGTATACCAACAAGGTTCAGGTTGCCTTTTGTGTTCCAGTAATGAATAAATACATCAGATCGGGCCATAGCCAAGAATCTCAGATTTTTACATAGCATTATGTAGTAGTCATGCTTGTAACACCAAGTGCCATCTAGTGAGATCAAGGAGTAGGATCATTTCATCGATGGAAGCAAGAGTTGTTCAAAATGAGCATTAAAGCGGTCTGAGGCCTAATAACCAAAATCAGCCCCCAGAGTCGTCTATGTAATGAAGTGAAGGGTTTAAACTATTTTTGGGGGGCAAATTTGGCAGCCATATTATGAATCTAGCTTTCTTTACAATTAGTGTGTAAAAAAACAAAAAAAACCCACAACTAGCTGTTCTTATTAGTATATATCGTAATGAAGGGTAAGACAATGTACAGTATATCCATCTTGTTAACCCCATTCAAATTATCATCAGTTTTAAATAAGGAAGTGGTGTCTTGTGTAGCTGTCAGCAGTTGTCGAAAGAGGAAACACCAAGCCTGAATTCAATCTCCCTCATAGAATCTGTAGTTATCTTGGATTTAAAAGTATTTTGTGCATTTGTGAATACCATATGCACTGTGCTTAAAACCCAGATCCCACCAAGGCTGCTTCTGCCAATGTAGTGGCTTGTGCAAAAAACATAGGATGGCTAGGAGTATTATATATAATTTCCTTATCAGAGGTTGCTATTTTAATTGCACTCTGACCTTTTTTGCACTGTTGTAGGACCCTCGCTAATTCCCCATAGCAGTCATGGGTTTTTAAAGTTTTGTCTCTGGAAATATTCCTATTTTTCTAATAGTTATATTCTTATGTCTTATTGAAGTTCAATGTGTGTACACTATATTAAAATCAAGTAGTAAACATTTCATGATGGTTTGTATTTCACCGAAGTGTGTCTAGGCATTACCATGCTCAGCAGCTGAAGTGTACCTGGAAATTATTTAAAAATGTGGGCAACTATGGTTAGTATGTATAGTACACCTGCTTGTTTATAGCAGCACTATAGTTTGTTTATACCTTAGTTTCTAAGGTTGTGTACCTACATGTTTTGCATTGCTGGAATACAAGTGTGTTTTCAGAACTGCTTTCACTGGAGTAAATGAGAATGTGTGAGCATTTTTTCCTAAAAACAATTTCCTCCTACTGTACTAGCAAATAGTATGTTACTGTAATCACGAATGACACAGATGTAGTGATTTACGAGACCAATTTATTGTATCTGACAGGCGGAGAAAATAGGTGGATATATCCTTATCATAAACCATATCATAAATAACAAAGGCAAAGCACTTGGAATACGCATGTGGTGTCAGCAGCAAGTCTCTGTAAACAGACTGGTCTAGTATGTAGTCATAGAAACCCCAGAGTCCTACAGTTATCAAGGCCCTCTGCAGCTATGTGATACAACAGTATTACCATATATATTAGTCCATTTATAATATTCAGTGTCATTCCTGGTTTGTTGTGTATCCAGCATTCGTTCTCCTGTGGCTACATGCAAATAAGATTGTTAGTAGGTGCATAGTATAGATATGTCAGAAATCTGGATTATTTTAAAAACTGAACATTTTATGGCTGATGCTTACATTAACACTTGTGTGGCAAAAACAAATGTAACATACATATGGCACACATAAACACTTACATGCTCATACTATGAATATATCTACTTGTGTGTAAGTAGCTTTTCTGTGGGATTGGACTAGACAGCTAACCTTCGTTTACCACACGCATCAAAGAGCCTTGGGAGCCCCTGACCTGACGCCTTACATGATTTTATTTGGTACATATTTATGATGTTTTAACACCCTAGCAGCTGCTGGAATTCTTACTTTCTCTAGATTTTAGCCATGTTCCGACTCTGGATTTTTCAATTATAGGCAATTAAAGAGGAACATATCCGGCAAGTTTCCGTTGTTTGATGCTCTGCTTAACAATTTACTATATATTCATTTTATATTTATGTTTGTTGTAAGAAAAAGGGCAGCACTTTCCAATGGATAAATTCAATTTTAAATCTTGAGCCGTATTCATACTTTATGTCTTTCTGTCTAGAAAAAAAAATAGCAAAAATAAAAAAAAACAATGGAATTCCGTGCACGGAGAGGACATATTTGTTATCCTAACTACTTCTACATGATCACCCACTTCTTTCACTTAAATTCATATTTTTTTCTCCTTTAGACTCATGTATATCTTAAATAAATAATTTGCTCAGTGTAATAAAATTAATCATTTTTGTGTGGTTGATTGAGTTTATTACATAAATGCATAAATGCACTTTCCAGCAAAAGTACAATTTGAAGGTGCAAAATGCAAAAACAAGGTTGGGGTTCCTTTTGTGGGGAGAAAAAGGCTGTGCGGCTATATTCCATTTTTTTTTTTGCGAAGGTATTCATTTGGTACCAGTTTGGTACCAAGGAAATACAGGCACCAAGTTTAATCAAATAATGCGAACACTAAGCCTCATCCACAAAGCTCACTGTATATGCACCAAAATTCCTTTGTTTTCAGCAAGCACCTAGATGTTCCGCTGTAAAGCGCACACCTGCTTTTTGGCCTTTGGAGATTTCTCTGCAAACTAGAAGTCTTTCTAGGTTTGTGCGCAGATGGTAAAATGTGAAGATGTGCTCTATGCAAAATTGTAGATCTTAATAAGTGTATAAGAACATTGTGACGCTTTATAACATATAGAACATTTGTGTATTTGAAGTTGTTTTTTTTACGTTGTGGAAGATACTACTAGTAATGAGTGTGTGGTTCTTCTATCACTCAGGCCAACAACGAATAATGTGCAACACAATTTTTATTTAAGCGAATTAACAGTGCAGGATCCGGGACAGCAACAACAGGTGGTATAAAGTTATAAAGTTACCAAATGGTTAACAAAGTCCAGCATGTGGCAGAATAATGCTCTCATAAGGTATCAGGATGGCAGAATTCCTGTCATTAATAAATCCCCAGATGGTGAGATTGCTCACACCAGACTATAAGGCTAGGTGCACACTAGAGGTTTTTCAGCCAATTATCTGGCCAAACACCCGAAAATCGACCAATTGGCCATATATCGCAGTAGTGTGTACATTTTCACGATGACTGATAGTCGTTCCAAAGCACCAATCATTTTTTTATATTATGATTATATATTATATACATAATATATATATTATTATATATTATATTATATTATATTTGATATTATTTTTTGATATTACTATTTTGATATTTCTACCATTTCCTTCCAACATTTATCGCTGGTTTATATTTTTATTATCCTTAATACATTAAATCATTTGTGGACAACCCCTGCATACCATACTATACCCGCTACAGACATTGTTTATTTGATGCGTACCCTCAGTGCGCTAGGAAGACTTCCATCTGCTGTGCGTGTCCAGCCAGCTACTTCCTAAGAACTAAGTTTACTGCTACTTGTTTCCGGGGACTGCGAATCTGTTACACTTTGGATGTGAGCGCT
This sequence comes from Mixophyes fleayi, assembly GCF_038048845.1. Lineage (NCBI taxonomy): Eukaryota > Metazoa > Chordata > Amphibia > Anura > Limnodynastidae > Mixophyes > Mixophyes fleayi. The sequence goes on from NW_027448223.1 coordinate 106,021, forward strand.
CAATATTCTCTGTGGAGGTACCTTTCAATACTCTGATGTTTGTCCAGTTACCTGGTAAGGAATTGTTACCAAATTGCAGCACACGAATGGGAGTTCTCCCTGATTATATTCTGCCATTATCCCTGGTTTATTCAAGCTACAATCATACCATCTTCGATACTCTAGAACTTTGAATTGCCTATGCAGTTTTGACCACCAACATTATATATTTATACCTACGATTTTTCTCATTTTAATTATTTTTTCCAGCTTTTGGATTTTTATTGCGCATTAATAGGTTATATATAGGTGCACCTACTGTACTATTTACTGTGGTATATATAACAGTGGTTTTATATTGTTTTGAGCACAATCACATTTGTGCATGTGATTACTGTGTTGATTACATTTAATAAATTCATTCTCTTTTATAACCCTCTGCAGTGCATTAGCATTTTTGAGTGAATGGGGTGACCATTGCAATTTTTGGTTTATTTAATCTATCATGTTGCTTAGTGTTCAAGACTTCTCCCGAGCTGCCCCCTTGCACTGGAATGACCTCCCACGCTCCATCCGTCTATCCCCTAACTTGTGCTCCTTCAAACGGGCACTCAAAACTCATCTCTTCCTCAAAGCTTACCAGCCCTCCACTTAACCCTCTTTCCATGCTCGCTCTCATCTCCTGGATCCTCATTTGAAAAGGGTGCACTTGCTCCCCTCCTTTGACTCCCTCTGTGCCGATTGTCTGTTGCCCTCCCTTTAGGATGTAAGCTCTAATGAGCAGGGCCCTTCTCCCTCCTGTCTCTCTACCTTCTCTTCTGCTCCAACCTCAATATTTTTGCTTTTCCTGGAGCATCAGAAGTCTTTGTATTACTCGTTTATTGTTCTGTACGGTTATTCCCTGTACTGTCCATTGTTTGTACTGTGTTCGGCGCTGCGGATACCTTGTGGCGCCTTATAAATAAATAATAATAATAATAATAATAATAGTGTCATTTACCAAATCTTTGTCAAAACAAATTGCAAAGGATGCTTTCTATGACCAATATACTAAGCAGATGGATATGACAGATGAAGAGCACAGATCTGAGGGTACATTTTTTAAAACATGTATAGTGTGTACACATGAATTGGCATGCTGACTTTTATTTTTTAGTCGTTTGTAAAAATGTTAATGATAGGGCATCAGTAGAAATGTTCTTTATACCCAGCCTTAACATGTGAAGTATTCAATCGCCATTTATGGACATGTCACCCACCTGGCATAATTTAATTATTCTCTTTTAAAATATACATAATTCTCCTGATAACTGTTCCTAATGGAATATAAGCAGGCACATGGTACCAACTAAAGATATGCCAATCACATGGAGGTTATGGTTAATCACAGATGCTGTTTAATAATGTGTTGTTTAGCCCTTGTTTTCCTCACAATCAGTTTCTCTGAAGTGCTACTGAAAGGTACAAGATGTATACTATTAAAGTATTGGACAAGTGATTTGCAAAGTTAAAATGGCAGTGTACCTTTCCCCAAAGCAAGGAACACCCCTAAGATTTTGCATAGCCATAAGTGAAGCCCATTATCGCCTACCCTTGGCTCAGGCATTTATTTTTAACCAACATAATTACATATTGATAATAATAATATTGCAGTTTATCAATTCACTCAGTGCCTTATAAATATTACAAAAGTCTCTTAAGTCTTAGTTATGTACTTCCCCAATAATTGAAAGGCTGTAGTCTCATGAATATTGTTTCAGACCAATGGCTGCCTCTGCTGTGTGCACATGGCCAATGCTTTTATATGACACCACTTTCTGGAGAGATGAGACTTTAATAAATATGCAGTACTTGTTATTACAAGCCCTACCCCACCCCATCACCGAAAAACTATGCCCTCACAGAGTATTTAACCTTAATGATAATCCAGCCTCTTAATGGTCAAGATTCACAAAAGAGATCTTCCCTGCAATGTATATCCAAATTTAATTATAAAATTCTTATGAACTAGCAGATAAGAAATATCTTCACAGTTTTACTTTTTCATTTTTCCAATAAATTAACATTGAAACGTAAACCCATTAATAATAAACTTGTTTTAACCTTTTTTATTTTCCTTATATATATCTCAGCAAACATTCAGGCAAACAATTTGAAGAAACAATTAATTATTTTGTCTTGTGGTTTAATACAGTAAGTAACAAACAAATCTGGCCTGGAGAGTTGAATTTATATTACTGAAATATATGTAGCTGTATAAACTATATACATTATATTATAAATGTATTTTGATTAGATTTGTCTTTGCTTGATTGTGTTGAAAGTGTTAACTGGTTTAATAAAAAACACATGTCTGAAGTCAAGATACTGCTTGCCACATTAATTTCTTGGTTTCTGAAATTCACTGTATACAGGCATTCTAGTAATATATACAAAATGCCCGTTAACCTTTCAGCAACCATTAAAGAAAACGTGTGACAAGGAGACATGGTAGCAAAATTTGACATACAATGTGCTTAAAACAAAATGATACATGAGTCTCAATGAAAGAGATACTGTTTGTTTGGATTGGCAGGCAAATCTGCCTTCTCTGTGTTCATGTTTATTGACATTCTGTTCAACATTTTCACTAAGAACAAGGCCTTAGCAGTGGATCAACAAGAAATGACAGACCCTGTGAGACACAAAGTTGAAGACTAAGTAATAAAGCAAAGCGCCGACCGTGAATACACATTCGTATCATTGCATGTTGAATATTTGCAATTTTATTCCAATTTGATCCTTGGTCCTTGCTATTGTTTTACCGTGTCAATCGCTACATTGTTTACCATACGTTCTATGTAATTTATGTTTAGATAATCCTGCCAAGTGAATAAATACTATTTAGGAATACTTACACTACGACTATGATCATATAGGTCAATTACAAATCAATTCCCATATCTTTCACTTTATGTAAGACCCATTGCAAGCAATCGAGCACATAGTTGTATCAACTGTTAAAATAAGGTAACCTAGAATGCAGAGATGGAAACGTGAAATAACCATTTTATATGGAGCAATCCTTTAAGCCTTGTAACGCATACCTGCCATGTAGTGTTCTGTCCTTTCTGCCTATGGCTGGAGCACGGAGATTAGATGCTGGAGAGCATAATTAACTGTTATGCTGCCCTGATAAATGAATTAAAAGCACCTAGTAAAGATACAAGCAATAGGATAACATAATAAGGCAATGAGTGTTGCCTGCTAGATGCATTTTTATAAGTGTGGGTCAGATTTAGACATTGATCAGATCAGTTATAATACCTTTGTATCTGTTCTCCGCTCCATAAGACAGCGGCTGTCAGATCTTAAATGTACACAGGTCAACTCGTACCTGTACCCATATGAGTCTTACATTTCATTTTAAGTGTGTAAACCTGTGTATGCAAAAAATGCAGTCGTATAGACAGAAGACACGTGATGCTTAAGATATTTTATGGTAATGGAAGTTAGTACCTGCAGCATAACGTGTCTTCTGTCTATACGACTGCATTTTTTGCATACACAGGTTGAAACTATATTTCACACATATTTAATACACCAGACACTGCCACAAATCGTGGCACGCAATGCACATGTTACACTGTATGTAGCTAATGTCCACATTTGGTTTAATCTCTTGTTACATATGCTTGTCACATATACAGACTGTATATATGTATACTAATAGATACACCAGTAAAGAGAATGTCTAAACTGAATCAGTGAACATAGCCTGGATAACTTGTATGAAAGAAAAAAAACACTGCACAAGAAATTCAGGAGACATTGAGCTCAACTGTCAGCATCCTGGGCCTCATGTCAAAGCTGTGGACTAACTACACTATTAACTCCATCCAGGGAGCGGAGGACGATCTGAATCATTTTTAATTTTTTGCTTTGATCTTTGGTCATGTGACCTGATCGAATTATAAATTGACTTGCCATTACAACAATTACCATTCCTCTGATGAAACCGGACTGCCCGGAGAAACGCGTCAGGATTGGCTATTTCGTATCAGCTGACTAGCTGACAAACTAACCCCGCCCTTCTACCCCGGGGTACTGTGTGCCGGACTGTTGTTTGTATTTTCCTTATAATTACGGAGACAACGGACACTTCCTATCACTACACCAACTGTGGAGGACTTTCTACAAATGATTGGAGACCTGATGAGCTAAGTATCGCTATGCTCAAAACAATACAGCATTTGGTTTGATACTGTGTACTTTGTACAAACATACTTGCATAACGACTGCCGCTTGGTCCCGCTGTGAGCGGTTCGTGGTGTCTACATAATTCAAGCTGGGCGGCCACCACAATCCAACATTGGATAAACAAGTTTAACTCCATACATGCTCTCAATCAGGAATTTGAAGGCTTCCAACGAGGAATTTGAAGGCTTATTGATGTTTTATTACATGCCTAAATTGCTTATTAATAATCGTTTTGCCTTCGTGTTCTACCTATTTTGACCTGGGATTTTTTGTCCATATGTCAGTATATAATTAAGAAGAGTCCCTACCCAGTTTGGTCTATTTTTCATATGCTCATTTTTTGAGCTGAACAAACAACTTTGTCTGTCTGTGCTTGACCATATTTACATAACTTTTATATGCTATGCTTCATAGCGCTATGTAGCTCTATGACATTATAATCTGCATAATAGTTTTGGTCTTGCTTATTAACCGGTTTGATTATTGCATTATGATTGGTCCGGACCACAGTTCGATTTAAATCTTCTGTTTACATATATATATTGCCATATATTGGCCAATTATTCATTGCTGGTGCACCAGTTTATATGATAAGTAATTGTATATAAAGTTGGCGATATCTATTTTATTTCAACAATTATCCATGTATGTATGCTAGTCAGTTGTGTTAATTTTTATAATCAGGCCTTTGGCTTTAATTTGTATATTAAACTATTTTACGGTTGAATCAGCGCTATCCTCTACTTTTTCTATATTGTCTATATTTAGTTAGTACCAGATACCTAACCAGAGGTAGCAGCGGCCAACTGTAACCAACACGGTTCTATATAGATTACTTAGCGCCCAGTTTTATTGTGATTTTACTTTGTTTAATAACTGCTGTAAAATAAAAATGTGCCTTTCGCCACCAATTAGCCCAGGAGAGGAGCTGCATGGTAGCTTGCCTAATATGATTAACAGTTTATGCAATTAGTGCTGACTTCCCTACAAGGGCACTCTTCTCCCAAACTGTAGGAAGGAGGTGCAGAGAAGACTCTGCATATACACCTCAAGGGGGCAGAGCAGAGTCTCTTCATTGACAGCTTCACTCCTCCAAGTCATCCCTTCTAGAGCTTTCTATTGGCCAGGAGAGTGGACAAAGAGGATGGAGACGGACAACACCACTCGCCAATGCAGATTAGCATATTGAGCATGCTACAATGCAGTCCCTTCTCCATGGCGAATGGGTACAGATCCACTTCAAGTATACTGATCACCTGCAGACAGCGGGTATTGCATCAACACGGCTTCAAATGAAATGATTGGCTGCATTCTCTCCAGCCCACAAAATGCCTCTACAGAGTAGGCAACAAACCTCACTGGGTGTCATTTCAGTTCTCAGAAAGTTCAGTATTTGTTTCAATAATAAAGTGTAAAAAGAGAACCAAAACACCTATTGGGGATGCGCAGTGCTATAAAACACCAACATTACTATAGTAACTTATATAAAACCCTTTTGTCATAAATTCTACTGCCGTCAATAGCAATGCAGTGTTACTGTCACATTACAAATACAACCCAATGGAGAGGTCACACAAACACAGACTTCACATCTGACAAAATCTCATTTTCATCCGTTGAGTACTTTAATTAGTTAAATCGAAGAAGAGAAGTACTATTAACGATAGAGGATTAGGGACTGCAAAATGCACTTGGGAGACCGGAGAGACTGGTACAGTACACGTAGCCACCATGACATGTAATAAATAGATTTCCTCTCAGGAGATAGATTTAAACAAATGATGAATGAGGAGATAAAGGATTCATTGTTAAATATAGAGAGTTTAGTCTTTTTAGAGCAGGGATCATAATATATATCAGATCAATTGCAAGTTACAAAATAAGTGCTTAAAAATGCCATTTTAACTGGTAACAAATGGTGTAATATGGTTTGGGTACAATGGAGAACATTTTGCAAATTCAAAAGTTATGTGAACAAAAAAGATGAGATGTGCTTAAAACAGGAAAGAGTAGCACAGATTTTAATTCCACAGACATTATTAATAGCAGTGTATAAGACCCCTTTCTTAGAGAATCATTCTCAGCAGTCACTAATAACTGGGCAATTTTCACATTATTTGATTTGACCACAAACAACCTAAAAAGTGGGCACCAAAATGTTAATTGAACCCTCAGATTGTTACGTCTATATATGTCGTATAGAAGAGGGACAAGAAAGATCTGTCACAGAGACCACATTGCTAAATCATGTTTACAAGGAGTTGGTGAATGAGAGATATTGCTGCTAGCATACAACCTGCACGTCTACTGACCCATAAGTGCAGAAACCATCACTGTACAGTATAACAAAGCCGATTTTCACACCAAATGATCAATGATGAGAACAGACATTGTGTCAGGTGCATCTCCCCCCTGCAGTAAACTCCTAATTGGGTTCATGAATAAGTTTGCAGCCTGTGCTGCATGGTAAAACACAGCACACATGATTTGGAGTAGGCATCATTGATTCATATAGGAGGGTTTATACTGAATGCTGGAACAGGCAATGGCACAGGATGATACAGTGATTAGCTGCCTGATCCATTCAGCGTTTCAGATAAACACTGTGCACGTTTCTTCATAGGGTTCAATCATGCCAAACGATGTGTGTGGCTAAATTTTAGCTCATAATGGAAGGACCAAAAGCTTTGTGTTCACAATACCAAAAGGTTGCCAATACACAGGTCTGTGAGATTGGCCCATACATTTACATACATTATATGGGCAGCACGGTGGCTAAGTAGTTAGCACTTCTGCCTTACAGCACTGGGGTCATGAGTTCAATTCCCAATCATGGCCTTATCTGTGAGGAGTTTGTATGTTCTCCCCGTGTTTGCGTGGGTTTCCTCCGGGTGCTCCGGTTTCCTCCCACACTCCAAAAACATACTGGTAGGCTAATTGGCTGATAACAAATTGACCCTAGTCAGTCTGTCTGTGTGTGTGTGTATGTTAGGGAAATTAGACTGTAAGCCCCAATTGGGCAGGGACTGATGCGAGCGAGTTCTCTGTACAGCGCTGCGGAATTAGTGGCGCTATATAAATAAATGGTGATGATGATGATGTCTGGCCAGATCTGAAGGCTCCCACTTTTCAGCACCAAGACTGAACAGCCAGATAATAGAAGCCACGGTTCATATAGTCAGGATTGAAAGAAGTGCACATAATTTTGTTTTAATTCACATCTTCAACTGATACAAATGTTATTTGCTAACAATTAGTTGCTCTGCTGTCTTCAGGTGGTAAGATAAGCATATGTTACATTTATGTCATTCTCTAGCAGATAGGTTAAATATTGATAAAGTGTGAAAAGCCTGTAGCTTGTGCTCCCAAGTCTCCCTTCTCTTTCCTGTGGTATTGGAACGGTTTCTAGTCAGCCTTATCATGGGTTATGTCAGAATCCTTCCTTGTAACAGCAGCTGTTCTCATATGCCATCTTGGGATATGCCCTGTCTGAAGCTAGGGGTCGGTTTTGTTTTACAGTAGCTTTGCTCAACTTTTCTCAACACAGGTTTCTGGGGGAACGGAACATTTTCTTGAGCAAGCCTCCAACAGAACTTGGCAGACATCCACAGCTACTATTAGATTTGGTTTGCTTTTTTTTTTGTTTGTTATTTAAAACTTTATTGTAAATATTGCAACGCTCTGCGAAACAGTTAAACCTCAGCGCTAAAGCAAAGCTAATAAGATAACATTTTGAACCATGAGGAAAAAAAAAATATGTACAAATAGTTTTATTGCTATAAAGGGAATTGATTTTCCTGCTGCTGCTGCTGGTTAATTCATGGACAGATAAGCTCAATTAACTCCTGTCAACTAGTGGTTAATATTTACTTAGAAGGAATTCTGTTTTTTTTCACATAAGATTCCTTTAAATAAATTTGTTTCCAGCACAGTAACACGAAGCAGAGCAGTAATCTGCATATCCCTCTAGCCAAAAGGATTGAATAACTTACTCTAGCAATTAACAGTGGTTTAAATGGTAAGTGTAACAGGCACTCTTCTTCAGGGTATATAATCCTTCTTCATGTCACAAACAGGAACTTCTGCTTTAATCCAGTGACTGCCAGAAGGGACAGCCTTGCAAGAAATTCACCAAGACACACCTAACAAATTCTTCAGCTGATAATATCAGGAGGTATGAACATCAGTGTGGTACTACAGAAAAACACCTTTACCTAGCAATGCGATATTAGTCAGAGCATGGGACCCATCAGGAGAGTCAACATAAAGACACACTATGAATGTACAACACCATGACAATATTAGTGATAAAAAGACAAGAATCACATTAAAGCAACAATCCAATATGTTCTATTGGAAGGAGGCAGAGGGAACATTAACTGATCTAGATATGCGCACGTTCAGTATTTTATATGTATATATTTCATTTCAAAACGTATTTAAATGTATTAAGTTATTTTTTTTTTCTTTTGGCAGTTTATTATTTATATGGACGCCACTGTAAGTCACCAGTGCTACCCCGCTAATTCCACATGGGTCCTGTTTCCAAATCTTCCTCTGCCTGGCTGACGTGATCACATTCACTGACTTGAGTATGGCAGCTGGAGATTTAAAAAAAAAAAAAAAAAGTGGTTCAAGGGGAAGAATTGGCGCAACATTAAGGGGCTACAGTGGCATCCTTATAATTAACAATTAAGAAAAAAAGAATAAATAACTTTTACTCCATGGTGTGACACTCCCCGTATAGTGGCTCTCTGGTGGGCTTTATGCCGCACACATTATTTCATGGGCCATTGCTTTACCCTGGTGAGCCCTCCATTCCCCAGTCCAACACTGGACAAGTATGCATGTCAGTCACATTCAGACTCTCAGCTGGAATACATTTGTGACCTCAATGTTTAGTACCATGTAGGAAGCCTCTGTGGTAATGTCTTAGCAGATAGAAGAGGATTTTACAGTGCATGAGCAAACTGAACTCAGAGTGACATTCAAATGCCTCTCAGCTACCATGTGACTGTGGTTGCCATGGTTGTCTCAAGACAGTGTGTAAACTGTACATAGCAGCCTGCAGAAACAATGGAACAGTTTAACATGATTCTTCTTCTTTTAAGTGGTGTCAAAAGAAAATTATAAATTAGTTAAAAAGATGGAGTTAAATGTTGTGGGCACAGAGCTTACAGTTAAATGCAATTAATTCACAATGAAAGCCTATATAGCAAGAACTTTGTCTGCAATTGAGGCTTTGGACATTACTATGTAAATTCACTAACTTTGACTGCAATGAGTGATGGGAGGAGGGATAAATAAAATAAAAATTTACAAAAGCATATACTAAAACAAATGTGGAGGCCCAATTGGCCTGATGTATTAGATGTAACAGGGAAGGTGGGGCTGGTTACTGGAAACATTCACAGGCGATTAGGGTTTGCTTCCACTGCCAGCTAAGAGGCCCTCCCCATCTTCTCTAGTAGCAGGGGAGCAGGAGGAAAGCACCCCCCCCCCCACCCTCACCACCAGGAGCCTACTTTAGGTGAGGGTACTGGGTGCATTGATTGTATTGTATTGTACTGAACCAAGCGTACTGCGGCGATTGTGCGCCGGGGCTTCTATAAACAGGCGATGGGACATCATGCCCCTAAACGATTTCCTTTAGCAGGGGCTGGTGTTTTGTAGCTTCATTGCATCCAAGGATCTAAATCACACAAAGGTGTTCTGAGGGCGGGGGCGCAGTAGCAGTTTGGCATTTTAAGTAACCGTCTCCCTGAAGTGCCACAAATGGGATAGAGATTAGTTAAGTAATAACATTAGTTAAGCATAGCATGTTAGGAGTCAGGCCAGCAGCCAGTAGGAAATGTCTGGACACAGGATTTAAAGTTTATTATCCACCACTTAGGAGACCATTGATCATTGTGCAAAATAAACAAACAGTCCCCGCACAATGATATTGTAAGAAAACAGATTATGAACTATACAGTCATGGCCAAAAGTTTAGAGAATGACACAAGTATTGGTTTTCACAAAGTTTGCTGCTTCAGCGTTTTAGATCTTTTTGTCAGATGTTGCTATATGGTATACTGAGCAAGCATTTCATAAGTATCAAAGGCTTTTATTGACAATTACATTCATTTTTTTTGCAAAGAGTCAATATTTGCAGTTATGACCCTTCTTTTTGAAGACCTCTGCAATTCGCCCTGGAATGCTGTCAATCAACTTCCTGGCCACATAATGACTGATGGCCGCCCATTCTTGCCTAATCAATGCTTGGAGCTTCTCAGAATTTGTGGGTTTTTGTTTGTCCACCCACCTCTTGAGGATTGACTACAAGTTCTGAATGGGATTAAGGTCTGGGGAGTTTCCTGGCCATGGACCCAAAATGTTGATCTTTTGATCCCCAAGCCACTTAGTTACCATTTTTGCCTTATGGCAAGGTGCTCCATCATGCTGGGAAAGAAATTGTTCGTCACCAAACGGTTCTTGGATGGTTGGGAGAAGTTGCTCTTGGAGGATGTTTTGGTACCAATTCTTCATTTATGGCTGTGTTCTTAGGCAAAATTGTGAGCGAGTCCACTCCCTTGGCTGAGAAGCAACCCCACACATGAATGGTCTCAGGATGCTTTACTGTTGGCATGACACAGGACTGATGGTAGCGCTTACCTTTCCTTCTATGGACAAGAGTTTTTCCAGATGCCCCAAACAATCTGAAAGGAGATTCACACCTGCCTGCTGCCATTCCTGAGCAAGCTCTGTACTGGTGGTGCCCAGATCCCACAGCTGAATCAACTTTAGGAGACTGTCCTGGCACTTGCTGGACATTCTTGGGTGCCCTGAAGCCTTCTTCACATCTATTGAACATCTCTCCTTGAAGTTTTTGATGATCCGATAAATGGTTGATTTAGGTGCAAGCTTACTAGCAGCAATATCCTTACCTGTGAAGCCCTTTTTGTGCACAGCAATGATGACTACACGTTATCTTGCAGATAACCATGATTAACAGAGGAAGAACAATGATTTCAAGCACCACCCTCCTTTTAAAGCTTCCAGTCTGTTATTCTAACTCAATCAGCATGACAGAGTGATCTTCAGCCTTGTCCTCGTCAACACTCTTACTTGTGTTAACGATAGAAGAGAGAATCACTGACCTGATGTCAGCTGGTCCTTCTGTGGCAGGGCTGAAATGCAGTGGAAATGTTGTTTTTTGGGATGAAGCACATTGTCACAAGACTTATTCCAACTGCTTAAAGTAAACTTTTTTCCACTGCTTTCTGAAATAAGCAAAGACCTTAAAAATTGTCAACCCAAAAGGTATTCTTGGTATTCTTAGATAGGCAGGCTAAATATTTTTAAGATGAACATATTGCTTAAAGTTCTATAACTATTACAAACACTTCCTATAGATATCACCAAGGAATTTCTCTATGATTTTTAAATACTGATAAGGAAAAAGACATAGATTCTCAGATGATAGTGGTAGATGGCAAAAGAAGGCTTGCAAATTCCATTATACCCTAATTATTATCAGGCTGAGCTGGTGTCCCTAAACTTTGAGTGGTCAAGATTAGAATAGGTCAGGCAATGATTCACCATAGTTACTAATATCTCAGATATCTGTCACGTCCTAGATATCAAAACTACCAGTAACTGAGCACCCAGTGACAGGGCTTACCTGACGTTGTTGATGGAGGAGTAGAATATTTAAACACATCTCAAAACAATTACCCCTTCTCTGCCTTCACTTCTCCTTTCTCCACCTTCTTTCACTCTGTTTACATTGTTTATATAGCATATACACCACTTTTTCTAAAGAGATAGGTGCCAGCATGTTTCTTGTTTGTAATTCCTCTGTAAGAGAGATTATACAAATAAAGTCAATATAAACCATTCCGTTGTTTCAACAAAACATACTAGTAGGTTAATTGGCTGCTATCAAATTGACCCTAGTTTTTCTCTTTCTGTGTGTATGTATGTTAGGGAATTTAGACTGTAAGCTCCAATGGGGCAGGGACTGATGTGAATAAGTTCTCTGTACAGCGCTGCGGAATTTGTGGAGCTATATAAATAAATGGTGATGATGATGATGATGTTTAAAAAAACGTGTCAAGCCATTATGAAACTATCAGAATTCATCCTAAATATTAACATGTTTTTTTCCATTTCAATTAATCTGCAACTGCTTTCTATGGGAGTTGATTCGGTTCCTTTCCAATAAAAATTTAGGTGTTGTATATATACAATAATTATATGATAGCCTTCCAAAATAGATCCAACTTCAATCATATAGTCCAACTATCCAATATATATTTTCCTCATTTATTCTCAATATTGGTTTCCAAGTATCTTCTCACTAATAACGCTCATTTACCGATCCTTTAGCTCATGATATTTATTAAGCAATATGTCATACTTTTGTTATGTTCATTTTATCGCTACCAATAAACATTGTCCAATGCGATTATTGTGGTTCCAACGCAAAAAGATATTTAGTTGCAAAATATAGCAGGCTTTACAGCAAGCCATGCTGGAGCATAAAAGATATAACAATAAAACAGTAAAGTATAAGCACCGAATACATTACAGTTTCGCAAGCACGTCCTGGGTCCAGGTCCATTGTTCAGCTTCAGTCTATAGTTAGGAGGATAGAGGATTTACAATGGCCCAGGAGCTTGCTTTTTTGCAGTCTCAGTTTACAAAAAAACACTGATGATGTCACTATGTACACGATGTATGTTAACGATGTTCCAATTGTCTGCTGGTCATAGGTCAGTTTATTTGATCTAACAAAGGAAGGGCTACTCACTCCGCATGATGTCTACATGTCTTCCCTCTGAATAACCAGTTCAAACTGACCCACAAACAAAGTTCTTTTGAGTACTAATCTCATATTGCTCATAACTTGCGACCACTAGATGCGATCGCTACTCTGTCAAGACCGGATTAATGCTGGTGAAATAATCTTTAAAATGAGACAAATTATTTACCTTTTAGATGACCTGAATCATATATACCTTTATTATAGTTTTATCTATGTACAAATAATCTCTAATACATTTTACAAATAAATATATGTGGATTGGAACCTTAATTAATGTGTATTATTTACAAGTGTAAATGCGAATGTAAATGTGTGTGTTATTAATCTGTGCAATTGCGTTGTTACACGTGGCGTTATAATTGCAATCACAGGGTAAATCAATATTAATTAATCTAGTTGACTTCATCCAATTATTTGACTTTCACATTTAGAAGGATCACAAATAGCTTAAATACCTGTAGGAAGCTTTACTGCCCCATAAAACTATGACAAATTGTGTTGTCAAAACTAATTCATGTTAACAGATTGCAGTGTACTATATTGGAACACGAGACACTCTTAGAAATGAGTACTCATTGAAAAATTATCTAGACGGCTACTAAAGGTTACTCAGATGGCAAAACATATAATCATTTTCTTATTCCTAAATCCGATGAGATCAATTCATTTCACTTACTTCTTTGATATTAATCCCACCTTCTTATATCTATTCCATTTTACTGCTCTCAATATGATGAATGTAACACTCTTACTGCAATTTCAGAATTTCCAGCTCTAAAAGTTGTTAGTGTTTTCACCTAAATGGAAATCGGCAGTTAATGAATAATATCCTCACATAAGCAACCTAATGCATCATATCAATACGACTCAATCAAATGCTTCAAAAATCCAAATGTTGCAGATAATATCAAATATCCTACTAATGAATACATCCCTAAGCAGAACACAATAGATTACTATGTTCCCTAAGCATAGGGATAACCTAGTTCAAACTGGTTATAAAGATATACTATTCCATCAATAAACCAAAACAACTTCAGATTGACCTACTAATGGTGACAATCATTCTACAAGTTCTAATAGTAATGTATGAAATATGTGCATCTGGATCCTAAATTCCCTACCTCTAATATTTCTAGACAGATATTGTAAATATTGTTCATAGTTATATCTTGTCAAGTGGACTATGAATTATTAGAGCTTGTAGAATGAGTAAATCCCTAATTCAAAATATACTGGATCATTTGATAAATAATTAACTTGATCTCCATGATCCCTCTGAAAAGTACCACTGTTTGTCATGATTGTTGAAAAGGGAGAAAAAATCTCTGTCACCACTGGCACCTTATAAACAATGAGACACATGCCAATATGTGCATTCCCCTGAATTACAGGCAACAAAATACTAATGGGCAAAATTAAAACAGTCATAAAGACATAGCAGAAATAAAATGTTGGCATGCCATAATCCACAGTTATATTTGCTGCTATACTATTAAATAAGTACACTGGATGCTGAACACAAGCAAATCTGCATCTACTCACTTTTGATGACCCAGAGCAGACCACCAACAATTCCTATTTCTAATAATACATACAGACAACCAATGGGAAGCAAATAATCAACTAAATGATTCAGTTGTGGCACATAAACTTATGGCACATGTGTTGATACAGAACACTGTATTTTCCATTGTCGATTGGTTAATTCTTTTTATTTCCTGTATATCCACTCCAGCCTTAGGGCAGATCTACTGAACGCCTCCACAGTTAAAAAAAAAAATCACTACTACCTCTGTTATTTATCTTGTTTGCTGTTATCTCTCTGTACAAATCCACAGGAAGTACAGCTAGTGTAATTAAAAATTTGTTATTGTGAGCTGGCAGGTTTGTTGACTGAGTTTGAATAAAAAATTGCTGAACTCTTTGGTGTGTGGAATGAGTTGAAACAGGCCCAGCGACCTCTGCTGATACATTCTTGGCACGGCAGAGCTGGCAAATCGTGTCTTCTGGCACTAGACATAAAGTTGACACCTCACCTTTATTGCTTCAGACATAATTTAAAAGTAGCCATGTAGAGACATAAACAGCTGCGGCCTGGAAAACAAAGCGATCCCAGACGTTGCGGACCCCTTTACTGTAGTGATCCCAGCTAAGCCTCATAGTCTTTTTTTCTCTTGAGCAGCCCTGGATTTTTTATACAGTGTCAGCACTCATTTTAAAGGCATCAAGCAAACTAATAAAACACCTCACACTGATACCTGTGAACAGAAACCTTTAAACCTTTTCATTTAGTTTCTATCCTTCGTCTCCTCCTGGCAAACACATATGTTCTCCAGAGGGCCATATAATAGCTTCCGGCTCTTTCTGCTGACACCTTGCTCAACATGAACTCTGCAATGATAATTCACTCATTCTGCGATTGTCAAATATTATAACCATCTTATATTTACCACTGTGTATATTTATATATATATATATATATATATATATATATATATATATATATATATAATTACTTTGGATGATATTGAATTGTGATGAAGGGGATTCAATGGATAGCAATTGATCTTATAGTAGAATATGTATTTATACTTGACGGGTCACAGGACAGGGTCATGCAGCTCCATGTTAGTTGGACTTGTGTGACGATTTTCATCACTGGAAAAAGAAAATGAGATGTGCTTGCCATGCCGAATCCAGTTTCACATTATACAGAATAAATATGCCACATGGCCTTTGGCAAGTACAGGAATCACTTCCCTCCACTGTTACAATTGTTTCTTATGCTGGTTTCCAGTTTTAGACAGTATATAGAATGCTCAGTGGGAAGGGTAAATGAAGAGGGGTCAGAGCAGTAGACAGTTCCCTTCCCTGTATCCACTTTATTTCCTCTCTCATTATTTTTCTTCTGCAAATGGACCAGGAGGTCCAGCAACATTTTTGCCAAGAAGCAGGTAGGCGAACTCCTCAAATGAGCTGGTGGTTCTTTCTGTTGGTTGTACCTGTAGCATAGAACTTATTACTATTTAAATTATACAACTATATAACACCACTAGTATATTTGGCTGCCGTCCATACTACAGTATACAGTATGGAGATGGTATATTCATAGCTAATGCTGGTAACATAAGGAACACAGATATATTCCTAGTTAAAGAGAAATCTGGCAAAAGCAATGGCATGTAATTGCCCATTTCTCCATAATTGTAATTAGCAGTTGTATAAGAAGAGGCAAATTTTTGGAAACTCCCCCCCCCCACTTCTATGAACTTGTCACAAGAGACTCTCCCCAGGATTTCATCAACACCTATGTTTTATAGGCCTAGTACACACAGGGGTCAACAAGGTGTTTGTAGTGAGTCATGCTTAGTGCCGGTGCAAGATATGGTCTAATTGGGCTAGCTCCCGGGTGACTGATTATATACAGTTTTAAAATAACTTATCTATAAATAATTATTTTTTATACATACTAGTTTTTTTCACATACATTATTACACTTACATTCCATGCTTACTTAGAGGCTTTTAGTATTGTAAGATATGAATATATGTTTTAAACATTCTTCTCCCATTCTGTGACATCAGCTGTGCAATTTGGTCTCATCTACCAGGGTTACACATTATGTCAGGCACCGTCTCCACACTGACACTGGTGCAGGAGACGGCCACCTGCCTTCTCCCGACAGCTACATTCCGTTGCTAGGCAACGAGACGCTTCCTTGTTTTGTTTTGGGGCACGCTACGCGTGCATGCACGGGCAGGGCCTGATCAACCACTAGGCTGATCAGGCTGCAGCCTGGGGAGCTGAGTCCTGGGGGGCGCAGCGCGGCACACTATCGAGCTGTTTTGTTTTTTCTTCAAGTGCAGGCGATCGGCTTCTTTCTTCCGCAAGTTTCTGTACCCAATCACGCAGCTAACAGCATCTGACGCTGTTAGCTGCCTTATCAGTGTATTGCTTAGTGTGGTCACGTGAGATCTCACATCTCACGTGACCACACTAATCACACAGAGCGCGCCCGCGGTGACAGTGCAACTAACAGCGTCGGATGCTGTTAGCTGTGTGTGAAGATGACAGAAGCGCCGGCATCTGGAGAGAGGAGGAACAGAAGACAGCAAGGTAAGTGCATCTTGTTAAATATCAGGGGGGTTTGTGACACATCGGATGTGGAGGAGAGGGGGGGGGGGTGACTGGGGGGGATTAATGAACTGGCCAATGGGGGGGAGCTTATAAATTGGATATGGGGGATTTTATTATTGTGCAGCATGGTTTTACCATAAGATCCTGTTGATCCATCTGTTTTTATACGTGTTTTTGATTTTAACAGTTATATTTATTTGTTCAGTTATGTTATGGGTGACATTTATTGTCATTAAATGTTGACTCCATTTACTTAAACATCACATTGTAATTATTCTCCTTCTAACTTTACCCTTATAACATCATCCACATAATTGTATACCACCCAGACTTTAGCGCTGTTCTTATTTACTTTATTATTTAGGGAGTGGACTCTCCCTCGTCTTTTTGTCCTAGTCTGGTTAGCTGGACACATTAGCATATATCAATCAAACTCTTACAACTCAATTCTGCTGTGCGATACCTTTCTTTGTGGATTAATGATCTGGCTAGTATGGATTGAATTAATGGAGTGAAAATGGGGAGGTAATGAACTGACTAGAGGGGAGTTTATGAATTGGATGGGGGGGATTAACGAAATGGCTAGAGGGGGGATTAATCGAGTGAAAATGGGGATTAATGAACTGGCTATAGGGGGGGGCTTATTAATTTGGATAGAGGGGGCATATGAATTGGATGGGGGGTTAATGAAATGGCTAGATGGGGGGGATTAATAAAGTGAAAATGGGGAGGTAATAAACTGGCTAGAGGGGGGGTTAATACATTGGATAGGGGGGATTAAGGAAAAAGCAATGGGGAGGTAATGAACTGACTACAGGGGGGGTTAATGATTTGGATAGGGGGGGGTCATAAACTGTCTGGTGCGGGTTGATAAAAAGGACAGGGGGATGAATTGGCTGGTAGGGGAGGTGATGAAATAGCTTGTAGGGGGCAGGATCTCTGTATTGTGTGGCAGTGATTCTGACTGTGGTTTCAGCGGTCACTAGAATACTAAATACTAGATAGACAGGGCTGGTAGATGTTACTATAGGAGTGTAAATAATTTTCATATATTTTATTGTCTGTCTGTACTAGGGTGTTGTTTTGTATCATTCAGGGTTTGTTAAAATTTTGCACTATAATACAATTTTGGCAATTTTAAATACAGGACTCCCAAGTTTCCAGAAGCCAAACAATGGACAACGCTCCAAGAACAAGCAAAAGGGAACACCATGTAGTCTACGCTGCAAGATCAGGTAAGAGAGGACGTGCATAATGAAGTGTGTTTTATGTATTTATTAATGTGTTACAAATATATATATATATATATATATATATATATATATATATATTTTTTTTTTATTATTATTTACACACACATAGGGGAGGGGCGGCAACTAGTGTAGTAGCCTAGGGCGGCTGTGACCCTTAATCAGGCCCTGTGCACGGGAGACATTGCATCCCATGGCTAGGCAATTGGATACCTTTCTCACCTGGCACGCTGTCTGCTGAAATCACCTCACCCAATCAGTGCTCACTATGCTGCATAAATAGAAGGCTCTGGCACCACTAGTGTGCCAGAGTATTGGTTCACATACCTGCTCCAGCACTTCTGTTCTCCTCTATCCTGCATCTGAACCTGGTTCTGACTCGGCTAGCACCTTTGACTCATCTTTTGGAATTTGATTTAGTATCCTTCTGCTTGTTCTGGTAACTGACTTTTGGCTCGCTTTAATGATTCTACGGCTCATCCCTGTGTACTTCTCTGACTGGCTGGTTCTGGTGCCTGGTGAATACCGGGGGTGCGTTAGACTCCGTGCCTACCTACTCAGCAGCGCAAATACCAGCTAGTGGCCACTCTGTAGCTCCATGACACATTGTTTCTGTAGCGTCTATCATTGTGCACTTGCAGCAGTCTTTAGACATGAACTCTGTTTGTAGTGGATACGCTTCAGTGTTTTATTCACCTCTCATGTGATAAAAGTGGAGCATTAGCAGAACAAAATAGGTATGGGGTTGGAGATGGAGATCAGAGATAGATAGTGCAGCTCCAGTGATGTAGTGGTAAGTCCATTTTGGCAACATCAGTGGCCATTTATTAGTCGGCAGCATTCTTCTGTCAGATCATGTGACATGCAACAGCTAATGTTTGGCTAGGCGAAGGGCGTCTTGCTGAGCTTTATAATATTTTGCTGGGCACAGTGCATCTTGCTTGACAGAAAATATATTGCTGGATACACGTTGTTTTTCTGGGCACAGGGCATTTTGCTAGATACATCTTAGGATAACTTGCTGGACACGGCACCTGGTATTATGTATCATCTTTAATATATTTCTTGGCATATTATATTTTTGTGGGTTTCATAATTGCTGTATAGTATTTGTCATGTTACATTGTTTGCATAAATTTTAAATATTACATATTGTTGGGCTCATTACTTGGTATTGTATATGTTGTGGGGGATATTCCTTCACATACGATATCATTCTGGTCATATTACTGTGCTTAGTACAGGCAGATAGGTATATTAATGCTGTGCTGTATATAGTGGCATGAGGCTATGCATTATGATCATGTGGCTGTGTATCATGATCATGGGGCTGTAATTCTAAATATATGGTGGGCATTGTATGCCCAGTATTTACTTTTTTGCTGTACTGTGGATCTGGTATGCACAGCACACTTGTCATAGCACACATGCTAATGTTTCACAATTTCACAGTACTGTGCCCTATGTTTTATGCAGTATATTAAATTTATGTTTTTTTTCTTTTCATACTCCCTGGCAGCTCTTACAGTGGGTTAACCTCCTTATTCAACTGTGTAAAGACAGGGAAAGAAACACCCCTGGAGTATATTTAAGGTGGCTCTTCCTTTCTTCTGTTGACTTTTTCCTGTCTCTCAGCTGAATATAGTAGGATTTTTTTAGAGTAGTTAGTATTTTCTTTTCTTATTGATGGCTTGCCTATATCGCAAAGTACTGGAGGGTCCCTGTGGAACACTAGTTCAGTGCAAATAGGGACAAGATTTTAGCTTCTCTGGGACACGTCTTGTCTACTTCAAGTAGCAACATAGGGGCATTCTTTATAATAGGCGGTCAGAACGAAGCAGTAGTATTGTACTGTTTCTCCTTCATTCCTGTGTAGACATCTGCAGCTCTGTAAAGGTATTTGATACAAGTGTTCTACTAGGAGCTATATTTGCCAACCTCTATAGCCGGGCAAAAAAAAAATGCTCGCATATCATCAGGAGCATGCTTGATGTCATTTTAGGGTCATCCTGGTCCAAAAACTGTCTCACCAATTATGGTTTCTCCATGCAGACAGTTGGGTCTGCACTGATTGTTCCATGAGAGGCAAATCCTACAGAAATGGGACAGGAGCCCATCCCCAAAAAATCCGAAAGACATCCGTTGTCGGTAAACCTAACTGGGGACTTAACTAGAAATTGTTGAGTTAGTTGTACTTAATTTTTCCTGAATACCACTTTTACAAACATATAACACCCCACATACATACATACATACATACATACATACATACATACATACCTATCATCTCTATTTTTAATTTTTAGGTGTATTTTGTGCTGGAGTCTGTTGTAAATTGCTTTTTTAAAACTGTTTAATTAAAAAAAAAACATTAGTACATACACATATTACATACAACCACATACATACCTACAAAATCAGTGTATTTGTTGTTTTTATTGTATTTTTCTTTACCTAGTGCAAAATAATTTTTTAGCATTGTAGTATAGGATAGGTTTTTATAATAAAATAACACATTTAATAAATTAATAATTGTATTTGGATAGTTAGCTTATTTTTTAGATAATTATTTTTTTGCATATTTTTTTAACATGCTTTTTTGAACTATACTTCTGCCTTTTCCTTTTCAAAAATAATAAGAAACTACTTATTTCAGTTTTATGCCTTTATTACATGTTTTTTTATATTTTAAAACACTTTTTCAATTTTTGACACACCCCAAAGAGGTGCGAGATAAAACTGCAGATTGGCCAGTTTACAGCGCTCTCTTCTATTGTAATGGATGCTAGTAGTGCTTCCCTTTGTTCCTCCGAAATTTGTGGTACAGTAACCTGTCCCCAAAAAGCACGCTTGGAGTTTTCGTTTATATGTGCTGGTGTGTATAGTTTCTGATAAAAAGACTCCAATACACCAATAATCTTTTCCCCAGTATGCTGAAGGATACCCTGTTCGTCTGTTAGTGCCGGGATATTAACCTTAGGCCTTTCACCTCTCAAGAGATTGGATAGAAGTTTCCCTGACATGTTTCCATGTTATATAAAATTGAAATTTACCCGTTTGCATAATTGGTCCCCATTTGAGTTACTGTTGTATTGAAGGTCTCTTTTTTTTGGTTATATAATTGTTTGTTTCGATTGCTAGGATTTGCTTTCATTCTATGTAATGCATTAGTTACCTCTTTCTGCGCTACTCTGTACGTTCTGGATTGATCTTTTTTAAATTTATTTGTAAAAGACATAATTTCGCCCCACATTACTACTTTAGCTGTTTGCCAAAAAAGTGCGTGGTCTGATTGATGTTCTGCATTGTTTTGAGAGTATATGGCCCATGCAACTTCTAGCCTGTTTCGGAACTTAATAGATGTCATCAAGTAAGTGGGGAACCGCCAATATCGGTAATCCCCCCTAGGAGTAGGATTCTCAATTTTAATCCAAATGAGAGCATGATCTGAAATGCATATTGGTTCAATTTGAGCTGAGTTCTGGTAAGGAGGGATGAAGCAATCAAAAACATATCATCATCATCACCATTTATTTATATCTATTAGTGAAAATGTAGCGTGAGCAACAGATAAGCACATGTAATCCATTGTCGTCGGATTCCTCACCCTCCATATATCCTCAACATGTAATTGTTTTATTAAATGACTGATACCGATAGAATGTTTCGGACGACGAGCCCTCTGTCCTGTCCTATATAAATATGGGGACACCACTGTTAAAATCCCCTCCCAAAATCAATGGAGTATCTATGTAAGTGTATAGCATATTTAGAACCTTCTGGAAAAATGTTTTGTCATATGTGTTTGGGGCATAAATATTACATAGATTATATCGTATTCCTTCTATTGGGATATCTAATAGCGCTATACGTCCATTTACATCTGCAAATGCATGATGGATTTCGTAATTTAAACCCTTTCGTATCAATATAGCCACTCCTCTTGCTTTCGAATTATAAGATGCTGACACAAGTACTATCTGTCGAAGCATGTTAAATTTTGCGTGTTCTGTACTTGTCAGGTGCGTCTCTTGTAAAAATGAGACGTCCACTCCTATTTTATTGATATATGTAAGTATTTTCTTACGCTTTATAGGAGAGTTAATCCCTCCTACATTCCAAGAGCAAATCTTAAGGGCAGCCATGTTCAACATAATGATTTAGTGAAATACTCCTAAGTGTTTCTTTATATCTCTCAAGGATGCCTATTAGCGTTTTTATCCCTAATAATTTCTCTGAAAACTCCAGTATCTGAGCTTGTAGTGAAAGGACAAAGGGGAAGGTATCTAAGATACCTGTATGATCGGTTAATGGGGGTACACATGGGGGGGGGGTATTTGGTGAGGTGTCAGAAAACATTGTAATGCAAGATTAAGCGATCAACCTAGGTCACTTTAGACATCTTCAAAATGTTATGGTAGTTTAAAATAGAATAGGTACCTGAACTCAAATCCTGTACAATGTAACTTTCTCTCAGGTAAGAACCGAGAGCGAGGTAGTAAACATATAGATTTGTTACCAGATATAACATACTACATTAACCGATTTATGTGGTATTATACCCACAATGGAAATTGAGGAGAAGGAGAAGAGAAGACAGATAGGAGATGCCAATAACAAAGACTGGCCAACTTAGGTTAAATAACATCAAGGAGAGAAATAACAATAGGCTGCATTGTCATCCATACTGAGTCTGTTTCTATATCAGAATGTTAGTGGTTTCTCATGTAATTAACTAGATAACTAGATAATTAAACCGAACAGCTCTAGGGCATCTGACCCTGGTTTTATAACTTTCCACATTTGGAGGAGATGATATCTAACAAAGGTATATATTATTCAAAAAAATGTAACAGGGTATAGGTCTCAACTCTGTGGGGCATATTCAATTAGCTTTCCGGTTCGCGGGATCGCGCCTGAACGGCCCGCAAAGTCAAACCACGGTACCGCAATAACGTGGATTTTCGTTCACACCCCATAGGGTTGCGTACGAAAATTTGCGTTATTGCAGTACCGTATTACCGGCAATACTGCGCATGTTTCGTGGTAACGCGCGTTACCGCGAACTGAAAAGCTAATTGAATATGCCCCTGTAAGTCTTAAAAGAGGGTAAGTATAAACTCAAATGTTTATAATTAACACTATGTTATTAAGCCAGCATTGACTACAGCTTCCAAGTTAAATACCTCTCAAGGATCATTCACTAAACATTAGATTACCTCGTCATCTATACTAAATCTGGTACTATATTCCAGTATTAGTTGCTTTAAATGTGTCAGACTCATTAACTAAACTGGATTTCTCAAAAGCCTCTGACCATGGTTCTATTACTTTCAACATTTGAAGGAAACAAAGGCATATATCATTCAAAAAAGGTGACAAAATACAGGCCTTAACTTTGTAGGTCTCAAAGGAGGATAAATGTAAACTTAGAACTTTATGTTTAACTCTATACTGATAAGTCAATACCGACAACAACCTTCAGATGAGATCTTTCTCAAGGATCGTTTGCTAAGCTTGAGGAGGTTTCCATTATTTGCGCTACATTTAATTCCTTATCCAAAAAGGAGTTAGCATCATCGACTGTCATGAAATCTTTGTATTCATTTCCATCAAAGATGTGCAAGCGAGCTGGATATAGTAACACAAATTTGCGGTTCGCAGTGATCATCCTTGAACAGGCTGGCGCGAACTCCTTCCGAGCCCTTGTGACCTCTGTGAATAGTCTTGAAACAGTAGGAGCTTGTTATTTTCCCATGAGATATGTCCCAACCACTTCGCTGCTGACCACAACAGAAGCTTCTGTGTGAAGTTAAGACATTTGAATATCACTGTCTTAGGCCTCTGAGATCCAGTATCCCTTGGTGGTCCAAGGCGATGTGCACGTTCGATTGTAATTCCTCTTTGATCTTCTGGAATTTGCAAGATTGCGGGGAATGTCACTGTCAAGAAGAGATCTAGAGATGAGCCTCTTACCGACTATGGCAATCCAACTAAGCACAAATTGTTTCGGCGAGATCTGTTCTCTAAATCATCTATTTTGTTGCTCATCTGTTTCTGAGATTTTTCTAAATTCGCCACTTTTGTTTTTAAAGCGACAGTCTCACGGAAATTTTCTCCAATTCGTTGTTCATTGGCTTTAACTTGCTGAGTGATATGTGACATCTGTTCTTTCAGCGCCTGAATTGCTGTTGTAAGTCTGGATGCCTGAGCCTGCATCAAGGGCTCCATGGTTTCCTTAATTGCTCGTACTACATCAGAATATGAAACTGGGTGCGAGGAGGCCTCTGGTACATTATCCATGGTTCCAGATATATCCTCAAGTGATCGTGCATTAAGTGTGCTCTCTAACATTGGCTGTGATTGTGCTCTTGCCTGTTGTGCTTCGGAGAAGTCACTTTTTTTACGATCACGCTCATTGCGTGCTTGTTGTTGTTTGGCATATTGCGGCATAGTGACAAATTTGTCCATATTATAGATTATTATCTATGTGTAGCAATTTCCTTTTCTCTTTTTTTTTTTTTCTTTTTTGTTTATTTGTCCTTATTTTTTTCCTCTTTTTTTCCTCTCTTTTATATTTTGTTGCTCTCCTTCTCTCTCTATGTCTCCATATACATCGCCAGCAGATCTGTCAATCAGACCCTATATATCATTGTAAATCGTTTCATGCTTTCTACCATATTTGTTTTTAAATTGTAACCCAGGGTGAGTATCATATTGTTTTTCACATATCCTTAGCCCTCTTCGGCTACTCTTTTGCAGTAGGGACAATGCTACAATGCTTTTTATAGTGACGGTTATTTACCAAATGTATAAGCTGATTGAAGGGGGTGTTTTCGCCAGTAATAGTAATTGATTTTTCATTTCGCCCAGTACATAAAAGGATTACCATCAGTGATAAATCTGCTATCACCAGCAATAAAAAAAGTATCCTTACTGCCTGAGTGAGGGTACAGTCAGGCTTGGCTAACCTGTGGCACTCCAGGTGTTGTGAAACTACAAGCCCCAGCATGCTTTGTCAATATATAGCAGCTTATTGCTGGAAGGGTATGCTGGGACTTGTAGTTTCACAACACCTGGAGTGTCACAGGTTAGCCAAGCCTGGTCTAGATGGTACAGCAAAATCTAAGAAAACATTTACAAATTGGTAGCAGTTGATTGATAATACCAGTTTCAATTAGCAGAAATAAAGAGTTTTTGTATATTACTGTATGTTCTGCTGTTATATTTTGAGCAGACTTTCTCCATATCATTGGTAATTGCGTTTTGCAGTAATTGGTCTTCTCCAGTCCTACTTATAGGAATGAAGAAAATAAGCTACCTGTACAAATCCACAAAACATTGTATCAATTCTTATGATTTAATCTTAAACAAAAGCTTGACAAAATCTGGGCGCAAGGTCGCTATGGCCAGTGGTAGTCAACATATCGATGCTGACTACCCCGACAACACTTACCCCAACATCTTCATGACTAACGTCTCCTTCCCGACGCACTATCAATGCCGAAGGTTGTCAAGTGCGACTTCAACCAATCGCGATGTAGGAAGAAGCCGGTACCTCTAAATGACGTCACTGAGAAACGTGACGGTGTTATCGCTGCTGTTAAGGGGGTAATGTAAGTATGCAGCGATGTACAATGTAGTTTACAAAGGCTTCTACATTGTAGAATCGCTATGACGACTGGAAAACACACCCTGACGCCCAGTCTTCAGGGGATGCCCAGCCGTCCCTGCTCTCCCTTCTACTGCCCTGGCCGCATGCGTTGTCTGTCAAAGGTGGGTCTCTCACTGCACAGTTGAGTCACTGGGGAGACACAGTGAATGAATCTGCTGCACTCTAATTCGATGCCAGACTGTCGCTCACATACAGGGCCGGATTAACCCAAGGTCTAACTGGGCTACAGCCCAGGGGCCTCGGACATCCAGGGGCCCTTGACAGTGCTCAGCGCCATTAATGATCGGTGCGGGGGCGCCCCTGAACGATCAATGCCGCTGAGCACTGTCACGGTAATCTTTCCGCGGCGCTCAGTAATCTGCTTACTGAGGAGATTATGTGAATTTCACTCCCACGAAATCTCCTCAGTAAGGACAACAGAAATAGGTAAGCCCTTGGGGTGGGGTGCGGCTGGCGGCTCACGGGAGGGTGCAGCTCACGGGGGCAGGGGGGGCTCACGGGGGCCCCATTAGCCCAGGAGCCTCCATTCCTTTAATCCAGCCCTGCTCACATATAATACTACAGAGCTCTTAGTCTTGCCGAGAGACCTGATCAAAGTCTTATCTAGGTAGAGTAAGCTTAGTACAGGCTTATTGCTGCTATCGGGCTGGCACTGGGAAACAATTCATAGGCAGCACAGGTGGGTATTTTTTTTTCTTGGGGCTTGTTACCACCTACGTTTTGGCCCTGACCCCTAACTCTTAGTAAATGTGCTGCACATTGGTCACTAAGAAATAACATATTTCAGTTTAGTAAAAAAAAAATCTGTTAATGTGACAGAACATAAATTCATATATTCCGCCAATATAAAGTGTCTAGAATTAAATGCAACAAATACACACAATCTATTACTATTAAAAATTAGGCAAACATTTTTAGAGCTTGGTATTTTTAATTAATCGTTCCTTGTAGCTCTTAGGTAAGGGATGTGTGTTTACCTTTGCAGATTTCCCCCTCTTAATATGAAGCTGCACATATGTCAAACCACTGTATTAGATAGCATACGGTGTCTCGAACTGTAAAGGGTCTCACACGTGGTGCACTTTGATTTAGGAAGGAAAACATGTAAGAAGAAAGATGTAAAACATAAGACCTCCAATTACAGGATGATTATGGACTACGGGGGTTGGAGAGGGGAGATGAACTGTACTTCCACAGAAGCCCCCTGCTGGTACGCAGACAAAAAACATCTGGACTAGTCCTATGGAGAACATTTGATACTAATTGACTTCCCCCACAGCCAAAGGTAAGTTAGCAGTCAGTCCCTCCTAAAATGAACCCCTTATACTACTTTGTGACGTCACAGGGTCCCCAGCTGTTCCATGCTTCCTGTAAAGGAAGGAGGGGGGAGAATGAATGCAGCTCCAGCCCCCTCACCTGTATCCTGGACACCACCTGATTTTTACCCATAACCCACCGGCTTCACTTTAAAGACAATGAAAAACAACCTCACTGCCACATAAACAATATGCAATAAACAATATACATATTTACAATGAGCTACAATGTTCCCTTATTTGCATGTAATTAGACACTGCAGTGGTATTCTTTTGGACTGGGGAACAAAAGCAAGGGATATAAAAAGTCCATAATCTATATTTTGTGAAAAACAAGGGACAGACTGATTAGGGTGATATTAATACCTCATTTCACCACAAATGACACAAATGACAATGTTGAGAAGGAGAAAGTACCTGCTATGTACTGGGAGAAAATAAGGGAATTTGGAGACCCATGTACCAACTTGCTTTGCACTACCTAAGTTTTCAGCACAGCCAGGAACCTTGTCAGCGTTTAGCATAGGAGGCTACTTCCTCAAAATGTGGAAAAGTTAACTGCAATTTCCATGAGGAAGGCCTTCCCCGCCAATTACATCAAAGTACAGAGACTTCTGTAATGGTGGATTCCAGCGATAAAGAATTAATATTGTGTGAGGATGATGTACACACTGATGAGGGTGAGGATGAGGCTGAGGATGATGACAGCAACATCTTGTCTCAGTAGAGTGCATTGACAGCACTGTTAGCTTAGGTGCCTTAAGCCCATTATCAGCTTGTTTTGTGGGGGCCCAAACAATCCAAGCACTTTAGCCACAAAAGTGGCACTCCATGTCGCTGAAGTGCTTGCTTTGTTAAACTGTACATGTCCTTCTCAATATCTTACATAAGGGAGGGTGGCCCAAGCACAAAGTGTTTGTAATCTGCACCTTACATCAAAGGTATCCAGCGATATATTTTTTTTGAGCATTGGGGCTGATCGAAGCTCAGTGATGACCTTGCTTTTTGCTGTGAATGTCAATGGCTCTTTCTAGTGCATTGTCTGGAACAAGATCCGATATACTCATGTCAGAGTGATCACAGCCACATACTTTGTTTTTCACTGGGTTCACCATCTCTAACTGTGTTAAAGGAATGGTCTGGGTGACGGCAATCTCCTCGTCTTCATCTTCAAAATCTTCGTCTGCAGGAACCGGTGACACACCCATTTGTTTTCTCAGCTGTTCTTTAAACTGAACCTATTTATCATCTTGCCTCAGGGCCTCCTCTGTATTAATCTTCTTAAGCGCAAATGTATCTTTCGTGTACAAGCTCTCCTAAATCCGGGATCTCATCCTGTGGGTCACGTTTTAACTTAAGTATGGTCTCCTCAACAGCATCTATATATTAGTTTAAATCTCTGTTCAATGCAGCGTATTCTAATATGACGGATTCCATGCTGCCCACATGTTCCATGTCACAGTCTGTCTGAAGCAGATGTAATGCCACTCTAGTTGTAATATCCATTCCTGTTTCTGCATAAGTTTGGCAGTTCTTCAGGGATGAGAGGGAGGTATCCAGAGAGTAGAAGGAGATTAAAGATGCAGCACGAGCAGACATGGTTTAATAATGTAGAGTTCATTGTCAGCAGTGTTGGGCTTAAGACAGCTCAACTATTGGTAGTTTGTTATGTGGGGTCCAAAACAAATCAAGCACTTCGGCCACAAAAGTGACACTCCTTGTCGCTGGAGTGCTTGCATTGTTAAACTGTACATGTCCTTTACAATATCTTACATAAGGGTCGGTGGGAGGGCCCAGGGACAATTCCATCTTGCCCCACTTTTCCTTTTTTTTTGACCACTGCTGTGTGGCATTGTTTCCTAGAGTTGCTATGAACTGCCATGTGTTTGTGTCGTTGCTCTGTCGCTTAGCATCAAGCCAGCTCGCTGCAGTCTTTGTCCGAAGTGTATGAAATTAATTTTGTGAGGTGGTCAAAATTGACTGAAATTTTTTTGGAAAATAGTGTTACGGAGGTTAATTATAATGTAGGGGGGGGAGGGAGAGCAAACTTATGTGATTTTAGCCTATTTTAGCTATCTTTCTAAAAAATACAGATCCAAAACCAAAACCAAAACACATGAGGGCTGTTTTCCTAAAACCAAAACCAAAACCAAAAAACAGTGAACATCTTTAAGTTATAGTTCTTAAATCAAATGGACCTTTTAACTGAGCAGTATTGTTAGAGGGCCAATTATGTTTTTGTTGAAGCTATTCTTCTGAAGGGGCCCCTTAACTATAGGTATGTGTTACCCGTGATTGCCAATCATAATAGAATGATTTTGGGGTAACTTTGTGGTGCTGATTCCGAATATGACATTGGTTTGGCTAGATTGGCTATAATTTTTGAGATAATTGGTATTCCATTGAAAAACATTAAAAAAATGCCAACATCTTAATGGTCAGGCAGACCCAACTTACAAATCACATTTGTCTCAAATCATACAAAAGTATTCACATGAAACACATAATGGCATTTTATTCGGTATACTGTGATAGATAAACATAGTAAACTGATTTGGAAAATTACAATTAATACATAGTAAAATGCTGTTGATCTGATTTTTTGATATGGGTTATCACCAGGACAATTGCATTGGAGGCTCCATCAATAGTCTGCCATTGTTTCTCTGACTGTGCCATATGCCTTGATGAAACCTCTCCCCCTTGTTCCTCACTAAAATCACTTGATTATACAGACATCTTTGTAAGTGGCTATCGAGAGAGTTACTAAATCCTCATATTAGATCATGCTTAGACAGATTGAGGTCCTGTATCAGATCATTGAATTCTT
Organism: Mixophyes fleayi; assembly: GCF_038048845.1. NCBI lineage: Eukaryota > Metazoa > Chordata > Amphibia > Anura > Limnodynastidae > Mixophyes > Mixophyes fleayi. The sequence goes on from NW_027448223.1 coordinate 136,259, forward strand.
CTTGGGCGAATTTCGCATTAACCACACAAAAACATGGTGGTACTTTTCCGTTTATCAGCTCTCACCAATCCATGGGCACACTGAAGTTTTAACTTTTCCTTTCTCGATGTTTCCACTGTCGTAAGCATTCTGCACAGGTCTGCCAAATCTTTTGAGGAGCCCAAGACTTGTCTTGGTCTCCAATCGCCACGCCAAAATACATAAGATAAGCTTGCTTAACAAAGTCTGCTGTTTTATCTTGGTTTTTGAAGAGAGTTTTTATCACATATGTAGCAGAATGCATTATGATTGTTTAAGCAGTCTCATTGTGAAGAACTCATATTTGTCAGAAAAGAAAACACCAATAAAAATAGTTTATTTACCATGATATTGTCACGTTTTTAAGTTTTATCCTTAATTGACTTTATTCTTACTTGAAACACTCTGGATATATACAAATTGTCACTACTATCACTATCTATAACTTTACTCTTACTTGAATTACATGACATGCATATTATTATAGGCTCAGAACAGGCTACCCAGGTCAAAGTTCTGCTCACCGTACACCAACGGGAAGTCTGAATGGGACCCTAACCCCCCAAAATTCTAGCCAGGATTAAACTAGACCACATTTCATTGGATTCCCCCCAATCAGGTAAGCGGTGTCTGAATGCATAACTGGACAGACAAACAAACCAAATCCATCCAGTGGAAGGCCCAGAACAGGCTCCCTGTGGAAAAGTTCTGGCCAGCGTACAATAATGGGAGGTCCGATTGGGACCCTAACCCCCAAAAAACCTTGCCAGGATTCAAATGGACCACCTCTCATTATTTTCATCCCAATCAGTGCAGGGCTGTGCGAATGCAAAACTGGACAGACAAATAAACCAAATACATCTAAAGGAAGGCCCCCTAGGTCAAACTTCTGCCCAACATACACCAAAGTAAGGTCTGTCTGGGACCTAAACCCCCTGGGGTTTAGGGGGTTATCAAACACTCTACCCGCTTCAAGCCACACCACTGTGGGAATTTAAGCTAGCATAAGAGGATGCCTTTAGCGACTTTTTACAGCCATGTTGTCGTGAGCAATGACTGTAATTTTGTACCCACTGTTGTGGATCGGTCGGAAGTTTATACACACTACACAGCGGAAACGAGATTGGACCGAAAATATTAAACGGTACGACCAACCAAATGAGGCGATAATCGTCCATTTGGGAAGACTTTCGACCATTGTGTGCAAAAATCACAATATTGCTCTCCCGCTTCACACAGATCTGCTTGAAAAGGGAGAGCTGCGTGCACCTAACAGCATTGCCCATGTATATTATGGGGATAGAAAGAGTTGGAGAGCAGCCAAGCACTGTCTAAAATTATAGCCACACCCCCATGCATGCTGGTCACGCCCACTGGCGGCGTGGTGTGGAAACACCCCTCTATAAATCCTGTGTTTGCCCCTGAACCCCATCTCAAAAGACACAATTATAGAGGTGACATAGATTAAGTTTTACTCCTTTCAAATTCAAAGTGTGCCCCCTTGTTCTAGAAATCCTCTTATCTTTAAAACTGCCATCCCGAACTCTATTAATATATTTGAATGTTTCTTTCCTGTCACCTCTATCCCTTCCCTGTTGTGCAGCTTTAGAAGTCTTTGCTGATAAACTTTGTAATGCAGCCCGTGCAAAATATTAGTAGATCTACTTTGATTTTTTCTATTGTATGAAAGTATTTTTGAAGACAAAACATCCAGAACTTTACACAGTATTCAAGGTGAGGTCCTACTAGTGACCTATAAAGTAATATATCCTCCATTGTCCTGCTACTAATATGCCTGAGTTATTAAGGAAAGTAAGGCAATATAAAGGAGTAAATGTTCTCCGGGAAGAACCATGTTACAATGCAAGGGGTGCAAATTAGTTTATTATTATGCACATAAGTTAACTACTGGCTGTTGTTTCATGAAGCACACAAATACTTCATAGTTTTATATTTACAATGAAATTTAAAGTTGATCTAGGTCATGTCCCACCCTCACTATAAATCTGTCCCTACACTTTAAATTTACCTCCCCTTCCAATGCAACATGGTTTTGCCCAGGTGCAAAGTTACTCCTTTTTTATGCTTTGTTCTCCTTAATGACTCAGGCCCAATATCTCTGCCTATACAGCCAAGTATTCAACTGGCATCTCCCAAGATGTTACTACACTGCTCGCTGACCTTCATCATCTGAAACTATAGCTCCAAAGTCCCTGACCTCTGTTCTGGAGATTATATCACCATTTATTCCTTATTCTGCTTTCTGAATTTTGTGCCTCACATGCATTATTTTGCATTTAGCGGTATTAAGTTTAAGGTTTTACTTATTATTCCACTGCTTACATCTTTTCGAAGTTATTTTGCAAAACATCCACCCGCCATTTACAACAATGCATTACCATTACCCTCTGGAAAATGTGACAGTTGGCAATACACCTGTGCATCTGCTGGCTGTTCTGGAAACTGTGACAGTTAGTAAACTCTCCCTGTGCATCTGCTGGGTGACCGGGAACTTGTGACCTACTGGGTAGTCTGGAAACTGGGACAGTGGTTTGCAGCCCTGCTGGGTGACCTGGAACATGGGACCTGTTGGGTGGTCTGGAAGCTGTGATAGTTAATTGCAGCTACATATATCAGCTCGTCTTGTGGGAATCATGCCCGGCAATGTATGATGGAAGACGTTATACATATATTGTAGTGTATAAAGAAATTCTTTGGCTCCTTTAATATAGTGATTGTTAATATAGTTATTTATTCATTATACTCCGTTGTTAAAATTTCTACATGTAATGTAGAGTGTAAAAAGTTATTTAATTCTGTTAACAAAGTAATTTAGTCATTACATTTAAGTTTAATTTAAGGCATTTACCGCTGGGATTCTCTAGTTACTATTGAATACATTACTCCAAATGAGACCCAAGAATGTTGCTTTATTTCCAAGACCCTTATCTGAGCTTACACCGGTATCTACTGTGTTCTTCAGCAAAAACATTATCCATTAAATTATCTTTCAGTTAAATCCAAGGATTTTAAGTTTCTGAATTAATTATTGCATTCATTTATTATACAGTATATTTATATTTACATATATCAACATAATCTCCATGCTGTCTCGGATCTTGTAAGATATTTGATTCTGAATAGTTAACAATTATTATAAAAATGTGATTGCATTCAATTCAGTACTATTGATGTGAGACTCGCGGGCCTATAATTATGACTTTCGTACTTACTGCCTTTTATTTTTATGTAGTGGGACTATATTTGCCATTCTTCAATCACCTGGAATTATACCTATCAGCAGCAATTGGTTAAAAAATTTGTTTAATGATGCCACAGGCACCTCTTACTCCTTTTAATGCTCTTGGATGCAGTGGTTGAAGTGGATATTTAGAAGTGGCGGTATGTAACTGAATGGATGGGGACCACCTGGCCCCTGAAACTTTAGGGAATTAAATTTTAGCCGTAATTTTAACAATATTTTGCAAAATACAGAGAAATGTTAAATCTTATCCCCCACCTCTCCCATGTCTCCCACACACATACACACAGAAAAAGAGAGAGACACACACACACGCACACAAGGGAGTAAATGTATCATGTAAAGGGAAACTTCCCTTTACAAGGCAGCGCCGCTTTAAATTTAAGCTGCAAAGATGCCGAACTCGCGGGAATTGACAAAACCGGGGTATGATACATTTACCCCAAGGTGTATGATGATGAGATTTGCACTATACTGACCCATTCCCACCCACGTGGCAGGCCGATCAGTGCTCTTTGGAAAGTCCAAATAACTTGGAAGTCTTGGAAGTAGGCAACAATTATTTATATTTTATTTTTCAACGCTGGTGTGTAGAATCCCTTACGATTGATTCTGTATGCATAAAGAATTGCACAGTGCAACTTAACTTACTCTATATACTGATGCATAGTTGGCTGCAATGTGGGTGTAAATTACTCTTACAAAAAGAGTATTTGCACCTTATGGCATGTGCAAAAGATACACCTCCAAGCAAGTGTATGTGCGGGTTTCATTTACTTTATTCACCCAGCATTAGAACATATCTTCTCTCCTCTCCACACATCTCCAGTTGCAGGCAGGAATAAGTGCCAGAATCTCACATATGTGTGTGGCCACTGTGTGTGTATGTGTGTGTGTCTGTGTGTGTGTTAGGGAATATAGACTGTAAGCCCCAATGGGGGAGGGACTGATGTGAGCGAGTTCTCTGTACAGCGCTGCGGAATTAGTGGCGCTATGTAAATAAATGGTGATGATGATGATGATGTACAAAGCGATTTCTAATTTGCATACTTCAGTGATTTGTGACTTTGAAACAGAATCATCATCATCACCATTTATTTACATATAAATTCATGTGTTGCGGTGTACATATCTTCTGTGCATTTCCATGAAAAGTTTCTACCCTAATTCTATTCATGAATATAAGCATAATCCATAAACATTAACTAGGAAAAATAATAGAGTGATAAAATGCTTAATGGCTGATAACCTTTCCTTACCTTATACTCTTACCGTTTAACTATAACCATAAATAAAACACAGACAACTTAAATGTGGCGAAAGTAAAGGGAATTTATTGTAAGGTATGGTGGTGGAGAAAGAGAGCAGTCCGAGTCGACATCCGCCAGGAAACTAGGATGTCCCAGCCGTTCCATGGGACATCCGCAAATGGGGGACAACCACACACCCCAAGGTTCACATATCTACCTCAACGGGGCTACCGCCCCGGGCACTACAGAACCCTCCTCCTTTCTAGGCTAACGGAAGCAACCACAAGTCAACCCGGTCGGGAAGTACTTGGACCGAGAATAATAGCCTATTCCATTTGAAAACAGGTGGGTTAAGCGTGCCCGATACCATCATGTGACCTTACCACTGGCCGTCGACTGTACTGCGATTTCCGGCCACTGCTTCTCCAAGATAACCACCACCACCAAACTGTACCGGTACTGGATCATACTGCAAATGACCATCCAAGCTGTTCCACAGGGAGGGAGGGTGGGCAACGTCCAGCTGCATAAGGGACTTGATCCTTCTCCGTCCATTCCTGATATGAACTCCGTAACCCCTCCCCATGACTCATATGGGCGTCATTCCACAGTCCAAACAAATTTACCCCCAGAGTACCAATACAGTCCAATACAGCCTTAGCTTTTATTATCCCTTGAGCTTAGATACAGCCCTCAGTTCTTATTTCTGGCATTACCCAGCTATAGCTTCTGAACATGGAATCTCTGACATTGGTGTATTAGACAAGAAATGATCTAGATCTTGGCTTCACAGCAGTTAGATTTCAAGTGGCAAACTCCACTACTTGACTACCACTAGGTTAGACCATACCTGCCAACTTTTCCTCATTGGCTTCAGGGAGATCCCGGGGGAGGTGGGCGTGCGGGGGCGGGGCTTGATGAATCACATCATTTTGGTCCCGCCCCCCCTAAATGATTGTCACAATTTTGGCCAATTACAGCAGGGGGCAGGGCTAAGATGGCGTGATATTCGCATCATTAAGCCACGCCTCCTGCCACTTATCTATTCCGGGGACAAGAACCTGGAAGTTGCCCTGTTCTCCCGAGAGACTGGGAGGTCTCCCAGAAATGCGGGAGTCTCGCGGACATTCCGGGAGAGTAGGCAACTATGCGTTAAAGAAATGCAGCTAATGAATCTCTAGAGACTGAAGTGTCTTTTACATTTCTGTCTCCATTACTGAAGTCATGTTGTCTTACCTGTCAGTCTTAAATCTTGGTCTCCATGAAAATGGCCACCTCCATAGGCATCAATACATGGACATAGGACACAATTTCTGAACAGTGTCATCATGCCACAAATGGCGAAGCCAACCACGTCTTGTACTGGCTCAGCATCAGGTAGAATACCAGACTCTTCAAGGAGTGAGGGAGATCACTCCTATTTCAGGGAGTCTCCCTGACATTCAGGGAGAGTTGGCAAGTATGGGTTAGACCCTTACTACAAAAAGTTATTCAAATAGTATTATGCTGCAAAGCAAGCACCATTTATACTGTAAAGGCTCATTAATTAAGGATAACAGTCCAGTAAAAGCGATCACTGGATATTAATAATGCCTCCATAGGTTGCCTTTTAGCTGTATTCAGCATTTTGATGGGCCCTGGAAAGTCTTTACCCCAGTAATCCTCACATATAGGATGGTTATAAAGTTGCATTACCTCTTAGTCATTAAATGTTACTAACAGGGGCTGCTCTATGCAGCCATTTTCCTGGTGCTCCATGGTTCGTCTCCAAGTCCTGCCAATACCCTGGGCTGTGTGATGCTGCAGAGGTGCGGGGTAGGGGAGATTGTGGTTTCTAAATACGGTGTTAAAAGTTGAGTGTTATACATTTCTAATGTGTAGTGCACACAAAATATCAGGTTAAAATTTGCTTGAGTAAAGCGTAACAAAAGGCTATTCTATGTGTACCTGACACATCTCAAATACATGAAAATTAATTTGGTCATGAAGGTAAAAAATACATCTGGTTGCTAGGGGGCTAAAGGTGATGGTATTATGTGTTTTAGATGAAGATGACTCCCTATGTCTTATCACTAACTTACTTGCCATTTTCACATTTTTCCAGGGGAACAAACCCATTTGCAACTGTTAAGCTTCGTCCTACTGTAACTGATGACCGATCTGCACCAATCATTCGGTGAAGACTAGAACATAAAGCTGCAGCTGACACTGCTAGTCATACCTCCATTACATGGAAACCAGTAGACACAACAGAGAAGCACTACTCCATTTAATAACAGAGCCAACAGGATATGAAATATATACCAGTTCTGTATTCGCTGGTTGGAAACATATATTGAACCTATTGTAAATTCCTTTTGCCTATTCCAATGTTTGTAAATATTCCCTATTAAAGCTAATGTCTTCAGTGTTGCTTTGTTGTGAATGATGTCAACTTGTTGATCCTTCTGTATAAACATCCGTATTGTATTGAAGTTTGCAAAAATGAAATAACAAGGTATGTACTAAGATAGCTTTTAATTAAAACCTTTGTAAATATAAGTTGTCCTGAAAACTGATCATGTTCAAAAATAAGGAATTAAACAAGTCTAAATAAAACAAATGAACACATTAGAAAAAAATGTGCATTTGCTGTATTACATGTTTGGTACCCAGAACCAATCTTACTGCTGTTCCGCTGCTATTTATGTTATTTAGAGCATGTTGGTAAATTACCATGATCAGAAAGTAATGTTAGAAGGAAACAGCAGCCGTGTCAATAGGCATTAAAAAAAATACATGGGAGATTAGATTTACTCCTTGCTAATAAATGTCTAACTCTGGAATTCATGTGTTATGTTATTATTGCAAAGTTTAGTTAATCAGGTGAGTAGTTCTAAGATTAAGTTACACACACACAGAGCTTCATTTAGAGATAGGAGCAAGGCAAAAAAAGGAACATATTTCCTTGAGGGGAGTCAGTAGAGGGGATCAAGAGCAAAAGGAGACAGAGAAGTGGGAGGTGAGGAGAACAAGGAAGGAGAAGGTTAGGTGGATGGCTGGTAGGCCTTGAGTAACAAATGGGTTTTGAGAGCCCATTTGAATGTTAGGGGACAGATGGATGGAGGGAGGTCGTTCCAGTGGAGAGGGGCAGAACGGGAGAAGTCTTGAATTCTGGTGTGGGATGAGGTGATCAGTGCAGAGGAAAGGCGACAGTCAGTGGCCGTACACAAAGAACAAGCGGAAGTGTGGATGGAGAGGAGGTTAGAGATATAAGGAGCAGTGGAGTGGGAGAGGGCCTTGTTGTAACAATCCTGACCAGGTTTGCTACTTTCCCTGTCTACTCTGTTCTCCTGTGGATCACAGGACTCGCCCTCAGGGCGGATCATTCAAACCTGCTCTATTTAAACTCTGCACTTAAACCTACTCACTGTCAGTGCAACTTGTTGCTACCCTGACTCCATGGACCCTTGTGTATCCTGTCCCTGTGTCTTCCTTGTGAAAGAATTCCATTTCTTTAACCGAGTGCTGGAGCACTTCTCCTGGGACTTCCTTGCTGCAAGTATCTTCATGTGCATATTACAAGACTCTGTTTACTCTCAAGTGTGCCTCTACTGTGATACACAAACTCTCATTACGTTGAACCCTGCTGTATAAAACCTTTGTCATACCAAACAGGCTGGTTTGCTTACACTGCTAATTCCTGGACTCTGCAGTGTATAGACTTTGCCTTGCATCTCTATGTAGTGTCATCTACTAATTACTGAACCCTGTGGTATCCTGGACATTGGTTTTGCTACCTTCTCTGTGGTGCAGAGAGCACTGACTATTATCATCTTTGCTGTGGTTATTGTAGCTGATATCAATTGTGCTGTGAACAAGACTGCTATTGTGTTGATCACCTTGCCACGCTGTGCCGCGACTAATTGACACCTTCATTGTATCATTGCCTCTACTACAGTCATGGCTCTGCTCCGCCGTAGCTAATTACCTACCCTCCTGTGTGCTTAACCTTGCCGGATTCTCCATCTCTGCACTGCAACATCCGTGTCTTGCCTCCTTATTCTGAAACCTAGTTAAGACTCGGCACCAGGTCGTGTACAGACCTGCTCTGGCTAATCAGGCCTGTATCAAACCAGATTCGTAACACTTGCAGATGACAGTGAGGAGTTTAAAGAGGATTCTGTAGGGGAAACGGAGCCAGTGTAAGGCAAGGCAGAGAGGCATGCAAGAAAGATAAGTTGCGCAGCCGCATTAAGAATAGAGCGAAGGGGGAAAGATGGGAGAGGGAGAGGCTGGTGAGGAGAAGGTTACAATTATCAAGACGGGAAATGATGAGTGAATGGATAATAGTTTTGGCGGCATCCTGAGAGAGGAAGGGCCAGATGCCGGCAATATTCCGTAGTTGGAAGCGACGGGATTGTGTAAAACATTGAATATAGGGGGAAAAAAGAGAGGGAGGAGTCTAGGGTGACACCCTGGCAGCGGAGTTGGGGAACAGCAGAGATGGTGGTTTTATTAACGGTGATGGATAGATCATTGTGGGGTATAGATTTAGAAGGAGGGAAAACAATGAGTTCAGTTTTAGCAATGTTGGTTTTGAGAAAATGTGAAGACACCCCGGTGGAGATGGCAGAAAGGCAGTCGGAAACACGAGGGAGGAGGGGTGGGGAAGGTCAGGAGAAGAGATGTAGAGTTGAAGGGTCTAAGGGTCCATTTTATTTGTTCATTAAGTTTTAATTACATTTCATTAAAATTGTTATTCCAAAATGGTTATGTATATTAGATTGAATATCTTTTTATACCTTTTCATAATATTCTATACACAACCTTCTAATTGCATAGTTACAATGTAGGCTTTTTAGCTGCCCATATTTGGGCTAATTAATAAGTTACCCCCCTCCATTTTTTATGATTATTCTGATTATACACATCAGATATTTTTAACATAGGAGAGACTGTTTCCCGTCCTTCATACTTTAGCACTAACAATGACTTCCTTACCCATACTGTAGCTCTCAAGAATTTTTTTAAAAGTGAAAATGCTTTCTGCTACAATATTGCAACTTGGAAACATTTCACCTGATCATGGTAAATACTATTCAAAAAATTCAGTTCCGTATGTACAGGGGAGGGCTGGCAAATTTTAGCCTGGGGAGCAAGACTCGACTCAGGAGCCTATTAGGAAAAAAATGCAGGTGGTCTAATGACTCAGCCTAAAATAGGTACAGACCCAGTGGGCAGATGTCCCCACTGCCCCCAGCCCAACCCCTGCCTATATATTTCCAATCTCATCAGCAGTGAGACATTACTGTCATACTATTCACATCTTGTATCACACTGATTTTAATCTGGGTATATCCTTATGTTAGTTTGCAGTATGTATTTATATGAGGGATATACAGAGAATTCTGTATTTGCTATTCCACTGCCAACAAAGTTACATTCCCAATGTAGATGGACCCCTTATGAGATCTAAACACTCAGGAATCTCATCATATTGACTCCACTGTTATAATGAGAGAAACTAACAGTGTTAATGTACATACAGGGCCTGATTCATTAAGGAGCGTGAATGGTGACATTGCATATTTGCGCACAATTAATCTACGTGTTTAAAAAAAACCCGCACATTACATTACTTTTGTGTTTGTTAATGATTTAGGCCCACAGTGCAAATGCAACTGACTTCATATAGTACCAGCTCCAGTCTGCAGCTCATATAAGCTATTATCTGCTAGCTCTTGTGTTTGAAATATTTAAATTAGTAACCCCTGTTCTATTTCCCATCATACTGCAGTAACGTGCTGTGACTCATAGGAGAGATTTTTTGGACTGAAAGTACTTTGTGCTATAATGTTGCATCTTGATTGCAGTCACGTACACTATGTCCATACTAATTTGTGTATTATCACATGAGGAGGGAGTGTTTAGCCTCAACTTGCAGTGCTCACGGATGCACCACGCCACTAACTAGGCGCCTGAGCTCTCTTCCCAACACACGCTTTGACTAGTGCTTTTTCAACAGACTTAATGAATAAATAGTGTGGGCCTTTATTGTGCCTCCACAAGAAAATCTTTTTTTCTTTTTGGAATGTCATTTAGCGACAGAGCTCTATCAGGAGCAGCTGCATTTGTTTCATAGGACTTTTATTTTAATCCAATTGGACTATGTTATGGATGAAGAATCCTATTGGACTACTTCAGGAAAGAAGATTTTGAGTTGAATAGAGGGATAATGGTGTTTTATTTTAACACTTTCTGTGCTGTTTTATATTTTTCTATTAAAACTATGGATTATTTGCAACTTCCACTGTGGCAACAGGCAGCTATAAGCAGCTCCAGTTTGTGGAAATTGCTGCTAGGGCTTAAAAGGGCATGTAGTGCTGGTTACTATTTAGCAGGGGGGCCACCATGCTTGTTATCCCTATATTTTAGTTGAAACAAGCCCAGGTTGACTAGTGCTGTTGTTGCTGTTTGAAGAATTGTGTGTTACGATTACTATAAGCCCGACATGAAAGAAATACAGACTTATCATAAAGCACAGAGACCATTTACGACATGCCTCATATAAGTTTCGACTACAGAAAATGCCGGCAGTGGGGATTGACGTCACTTAAAATTAGAGATGGTCACTGACCCCCGTGTTTTGGTTTTGGATTCGGTTTTGGATCTGGATTACCGTCGTGTTTTGGTTTTGGTTTTGGTTTTGCAAAACCGCCATTGCGTGTTTTGGTTTTGGTTTTGGTTTTGTTTGGTTTTGTTTTGCTATTTTTTGGGAAAATCCATGTTTTTGGGCCTAAATTAACCCAATTTAGTGCTCCAACTGTTTTAGAGACAAGTAATCTAATTGTTGAGGTAATAAATCATCCAAAAAAACAGTTTAATTCTTCGTTGGTAGGCCTATTCTACACACAAAACAAATTGTCTTCCTCTCCATCTATGCATATTGGCAATGCAGCCATCGTCTTTGAATGTATATTACACCCTACACTTATAGTTAAATATGTAAAGAAATGGAAAAAGCCAGTTTGGTTTCTGTCTCTCAAGGCACCCCTCCACTTGTATAAAATACTAAAAAATTCAGCCATTATAGACTGTACAATATTAATTGACATGGAGAAAGACAGTTTGGGGTCACTCTGTCTCTCTAGGCCCCCCTCCACTTGTATAAAATACCAAAAAATTCAGCCATTATAGACTGTACAATATTAATTGACATGGAGAAAGCCAGTTTGGTTTCTGTCTCTCTAGGCCCCCCTCCACTTGTATAAAATACTAAAAAATTCAGCCATTATAGACTGTACAATATTAATTGACATGGAGAAAGACAGTTTGGGGTCACTCTGTCTCTCTAGGCCCCCCTCCACTTGTATAAAATACCAAAAAATTCAGCCATTATAGACTGTACAATATTAATTGACATGGAAAAAGCCAGTTTGGTTTCTGTCTCTCTAGGCCCCCCTCCACTTGTATAAAATACCCAAAAATTCAGCCATTATAGACTGTACAATATTATGAAAAATGGACAAAGCCAGTTTAGGGTCACTCTGTCTATGACACCCTACCCTTAAGGATAAATTGCCCTAACAGCAGCCTTTCAAGATGGTATGTGATATGGAAATGCCACAAGTTTCTTTCCTCTTTGGGGGTAGATTGCTCCCTACACTTACATAGAAAGTTTTAAAAAGATGTTATCGTCATCATCTTCAGCTTCATCCTCACCCTCATCAGTGTGTACGTCATCATCACAGACTATCAATTCATCGCCGCTTGAATCCGCCATTAGAGAACAGTCAGTGCTTGGATGTCTTGGATGGTGAAGGCCTTCCTCGTGGAAGATGTAGTTCATTTTTATAAACATCATTTTCTCCACATTTTTGGGAAGTAACCTTCTACGGCGATCACTGACTAAGTTCCCTGCTGTGCTGAACACTCGTTCAGAGTACACACTGGAGGGTGGGCAGCTTAGGTATTGCAAAGCAAGTTTGTACATGGGTTTCCAAATGGCCTGCTTTTCTTCCCAGTAAGGAAAGGGACTGTCTGACATTTCCATATCAACTACCTCTTGAAAGTAATCCTCCACCATCCTTTGCATGTTTATACTCATATTGGATGGAGTTATGGGCAAAGTGACACATTTTTTTGAAAAATCCTTCAAACCAGCCCAGATGTTAAATTGTTCTGGTCTGCCCCCTGTGTCTTCCCTGCTTCTTTTTTGGAAATTTAATTTTTTACGAGCAACAGCTTGAGAAAGTGAAGGAGGACACGTCGTCAAGCCGAGGCCCAGTTCAGCGGCCAACTTGCTGAGCAATAGCTCCTTGCAAAAGTTCACATCTCGCTCATTTACAAGTAAAGACTCAATGTAGGTTTTAAACCTTGGATCAAGCACAGTGGCCAAAACGTACTGATCCGAGTTCAAGATCTTAATAACTCGAGGATCATTGTGAAGCGAATTAAGTACTTGATCGACAAGGCCAACATACTTTGCTGAATTGCTTGCTTTCAGCTCCTCCTTCATTTTCTCAAGCTGCTTTTCCAATAGTCTAATTAAAGGAATGACTTGGCTCAAACTAGCAGAGTCTGCACTGACCTCACATGTCACAACTTCAAATGGTTTCAGCACCTTGCACAGCACTGAAAGGATTCCCCACTGTGCAAGAGTGAAATACATCCCCCCTCCTTTCCCAATGTCATGACTTGTGCAATATGCTTGGATGGCTTTGCGCTGTTCCTCCATCCTCTGAAGCATGTACAGGGTGGAATTCCACCGAGTTACCACCTCTTTCTTAAGTTGGTGGCAGGGCAAGTTAAACTGCTCTTGGAGCTGCTGTAATCTCCTACATGCTGTGGCTGAATGCCTGAAATGGCCTGAAATTTTACGGGCCACCGAAAGCATCTCCTGCACCTCACGGTTATTTCGTAGGAAGCTCTGCACCACCAAGTTGATGGTGTGAGCAAAACAGGGAATATGTTGGAAATCACCCAGCTGTAATGCTCGCACTATATTGTTGGCGTTATCTGAAATAACATACCCTGGGGAGAGTCCGAGTGGTATAAGCCATGCATCAATCACATCTCTCAGTTTGCGTAACAAATTGTCAGCCGTATGCCTGTTAGTGAAGCCGGTGATACAAAGAGTGGCCTGCCTGTGACAAATGTTACGTAGTGGTGTACATGCTGCTGCTGTTCCTGCTGGTGAAGGTGAATGACCAACCCAGTGGGCTGTCACAGTCATATAGTCTTTGGTTTGGCCACTTCCACTTGTCCACATATCTGTGGTTAAGTGAACAGTGGGCAGAATGGCATTTTTCAGCGCAATCTCTACATTTTTACACACTTTTTGGTATAGTTGTGGAATAGCTTTACGGGAGAAATGGTGTCGCGATGGAATTCTGTAACGCGGACACAAAACCTCAATTAACTGTGAAAAACCAGCTGCGTTTATTGTGGAGATTGGACGCAGATCTAACACTAACATTGCAGCCATGGCGTCTGTGATTCGCTTGGCGACTGGGTGACTGCTGTCATATTTGCTTCCCCTCGCAAATGATTGTTTCACAGTTAATTGCTGAAATGTAGGACTGCTCATTTTATTCACCTGCCTCTGGGATGACGATTCACCCCCAGCAGCAGCAACAGCAGCAGCAGGACTAACGCTTTCTTCAGAGGAATCAATAATAGTGCCGGAGTCATCCAGCCTTAAGTGGGATGCCGGGCTAACTCCGAGCGCTACTGAGGATATTGATGAGGATGGTGTGGTGGGTGTATTTTGTAGCCGTCAGTATGTCGGTGAGCGGAGGGTCTTAGCTGATGAGGGAGTGCTTGTATTCTTTTGGGAAGAACTTTCAGCTTTTCCCAACACTTTGCCATGAACTCTCGTTAAATGGCGTAACATAGACGAGGTTCCAAGATGGTTAAGGTCCCTCCCTCGACTGACTGTGGCTTCACATACACTACAAATGGCTATACAATTGTTGTCTGGATTTGGGTAGAAATAATTCCACACATAAGAAGTGGATTTTTTTGTTTTATGCCCAGGCATGACAATGGCCTTTTTCTTGTCACGTGCCAGAACTGCTGCCACTGGTGCAGGACTTACACAAACAACCTCATCCTCATCAACATCCTCATTAGCGCCCTCGTCGCCTACACAAATCTCCCCCTCATCCTCTTCTAATTCCAAAGTGGCATCCTCAATTTGGGTATCACCGGCTACACTCGGGCTATTAAGGCACACATCAGCAGAATGCTCACGATTAGACATCCCACTGTTGGATGGACTCTCCACAGGGATTGTTGTCATTTGTGAATCAGAGCAAATATTCTCCTGTAATGCCTCACTGTTATCTTGCAGCTCAGCTTTGACGCGTAACAGTAGTTGTGCACCAATTGTAGGCTGGGTAACTTTTTGGGATCTGCCACTAATAGCCAAAGGTGAAGGCCTCATTCTCTCTTTGCCACTGCGTGTGTAGAATGGCATGCTTGCAATTTTTTTTTTATCGTCACTTAACTTTTGCTCAGTTACACTTCTTTTTCGCTTCAATACAGTAAATTTTTTTTGGGTTTTTGTTTTTTGCACTAATTTGAAAACACTCTGTTGTTTGACATCGCCTTGGCCAGATGACGTACTGGGAACACTAACATCAGGACTGGTGACAGAACCTGGTTGCTCATTTAGATCATATGTGGACTGCTTTGAATCCATTCTGAGCGCAAACCACTGGGGAGTGCTAAAAATTATTTAGTAGATTCTGCGGACAGTTATGACTTTTGACAGCCAGAAATATTAATGCACAATTAGGGAGGACACCCCAAAAACACTGAGGAGTGCTAAAAATTATTTAGTAGATACTGCTGACAGATATGACTTTTGACAGCCAGAAATATTAATGCACAATTAGGGAGGACACCCCAAAAACACTGAGGAGTGCTAAAAATTATTTAGTAGATACTGCTGACAGATATGACTTTTGACAGCCAGAAATATTAATGCACAATTAGGGAGGACACCCCAAAAACACTGAGGAGTGCTAAAAATTATTTAGTAGATACTGCTGACAGATATGACTTTTGACAGCCAGAAATATTAATGCACAATTAGGGAGGACACCCCAAAAACACTGAGGAGTGCTAAAAATTATTTAGTAGATACTGCTGACAGATATGACTTTTGACAGCCAGAAATATTAATGCACAATTAGGGAGGACACCCCAAAAACACTGAGGAGTGCTAAAAATTATTTAGTAGATACTGCTGACAGATATGACTTTTGACAGCCAGAAATATTAATGCACAATTAGGGAGGACACCCCAAAAACACTGAGGAGTGCTAAAAATTATTTAGTAGATACTGCTGACAGATATGACTTTTGACAGCCAGAAATATTAATGCACAATTAGGGAGGACACCCCAAAAACACTGAGGAGTGCTAAAAATTATTTAGTAGATACTGCTGACAGATATGACTTTTGACAGCCAGAAATATTAATGCACAATTAGGGAGGACACCCCAAAAACACTGAGGAGTGCTAAAAATTATTTAGTAGATACTGCTGACAGATATGACTTTTGACAGCCAGAAATATTAATGCACAATTAGGGAGGACACCCCAAAAACACTGAGGAGTGCTAAAAATTATTTAGTAGATACTGCTGACAGATATGACTTTTGACAGCCAGAAATATTAATGCACAATTAGGGAGGACACCCCAAAAACACTGAGGAGTGCTAAAAATTATTTAGTAGATACTGCTGACAGATATGACTTTTGACAGCCAGAAATATTAATGCACAATTAGGGAGGACACCCCAAAAGCACTGAGGTGTGCTACAAATTATTTAGTAGATACTGCTGACAGATATGACTTTTGACAGCCAGAAATATTAATGCACAATTAGGGAGGACACCCCAAAAGCACTGAGGTGTGCTACAAATTATTTAGTAGATACTGCTGACAGATATGACTTTTGACAGCCAGAAATATTAATGCACAATTATGGGGGACACCCCAAAAGCGCTGGGGAGTGCCAAATATGAAGAAAAAATAATAAACCTCTATCCTCCTCTCTGCACTAGCGATTTTGGTTAGAGCAATTGCAAGAACAATATTGTATTCTCTGTCCCTGCTCTAATTAGCCTATGACTACACCCTGCTCTCTCCCTCTGTCAAATGGCGATGGATTGCTGTGGAGGCGTGTATTTATAAAGTTGAAGTATCGCGAGAACCGAGTCCCGAGATCCGACGACGTCACAATGACGTTCGGCCTCGATTTGGATTCGGAATGGGCGGGAGAGTACCGAGCTGCTCAGCTCGGTACTCGGATACCCAAAGTTCGGGTGGGTTCGGTTCTCGGAGAACCGGACCCGCCCATCTCTACTTAAAATGGCGACAGTCAGATTGCCGGTTTTAAGGGGGCAATGCCAGGACCCGCCACCTTTATAATCTAATCTAAGGGTTAGGTTTAGGGTTAGAGTTTGCCTTGTAGTTGGGTGTTCAGCATTAGGATAAACAAGTAAGAAATTGCAGGTTTTGTGTTGTAGATAAATTTGCTTGTGGTCCAACGCCTTGATAGCTTTCTTGAATGTTTGAGCAAATCTTTTTCCAAATCCATTTGCGGCTGGGTGATATGGTAAACAAACTGACATTCATTATTATTATATATTTGTTCTGGTAACCCATTTGTAGAGAATATAGTTCTCAAAACAGCTATTGTTTTCTCAGATGACCTAAACTTCATCTTGTGGACTGTACATCCACCGCAATAATAAACATGTTTATGAATTAATGGACCTGCTAGGTCAATTCAATTTCACTATTGATTCCAGGCCTCCATACATAACTTCTAGCTAAGGCTTTCATTTTCACTGTGCCGAGATGGCCTTCATGCAATTTTTCCAATATTCTTGTACGAATCTTGGTGGACTACTACTCTGGACCCACACATTAACGTTCCATGACATACAGACAGTTGATCTCTTCTTTTTGAGCATCCTGGATACAATGAGTTGCCATGTGTTCCTCAAACTTTAACTGTAAAATCATAGACTTTAGATAATCTGGATCATTTCTGCTTTCTCGTTTGACAACAGCATTAGTTATTGGAAGTACCCAGCTTAACTCATCTGTGTGATTAAATACTAGCCATTGTATTTAAGGACAAGGAAGCTTAACAATCAGGTTATCTTGTGCAATAATAAACTGCTAGTAACATTCCTAAAGATATATGTAATTGTTTCAGTAGGTGATCAGACCTGAACAAAACCTGAGAAAAATTGGTGATCATGGGGAAATCATCATCATCATCAACATTTATTTATATAGCGCCAGCAAATTCCGTAGCACTTTACAATTGGGAACAAACATTAATAAAACAATACTGGGTAATACATACATACAGAGAGGTAAGAGAACCCTGCTCACAAGCTTACAATCTATAGGACAATGGGAGTGCACATCATATTGCACACTGGACCAGCTAGAATGCAAAGGTTACAAAGTATTTAGTGAGCTGTGTGATCAGTCACACAGCAATGTTGGTCAGAGTATTGTTGTCTTGTTTAAGGGATATAGGTCGACTAACCGGCGTCCCACGCAGTGAGCTAATAAAGAAAGACTCTGAGACAAGTATTTGGCAAAATTATTTCGGTCACAGCTTTATTAAACACTTCCAAGCTTGGCAGACAAGCGGCGTGCAAGGCTAATAAAATATATCACCTTTTCCAGTTCCATCTGGAAATATGGGGCATGTTCTGCCTACTAACATGTAGGCATCGCAACAACGTCCTCTTGAGACCAGCCCCTTGGCATTAATCACCCTCCAATTGCTGAAACCTGGCACGCCGCTGGTATTGGCCCAACCATTGAAGCTGGAACCAGGCATATGGCCGTCTACCCAGGGTTTTCAGAGAACGTTTGAAGGTTTGAAGACTAGAGGAGAGTCTTACTGTGTGAGGGAGGGAATTCCACAAAGTGGGTGCAGCCTGAAAAAAGTCCTGTAACCGGGAATGGGAGGATGTGATGAGAGTGAAAGAGAGACGCAGATCTTGTGCAGAACGGAGTTGTCGAGTTGGGAGATATTTTGAGACAAGTGAGGAGATGTATGTTGGTGCAATAAATATATATTTTTATATATAATATATATTTTTTGTTAAGCATACCAGACTTCTTGTCTTTAAATCTATTTAATGACACTGGATCTCATTTACAAAGTGCACTGGATGTGTACCACATGCCTATTTTACGTTCTGGAAACACCACTGCACATTAGAATAGGGGCAGATTTGGGGGGGAAGGGGACGATTGAGGCGATTGCCCCCCCCCCAGCACACTGCCATCTCCAGTGCAATGGGACGCACTGTCCCGCACCTTCCTCCCTGACGGAGAAGACAGAATATTTTTTTTTTTTTTCCCCCAGCACACTGCTATAGCCAGCAACAGATCTGCCCACCCCACCCTTTCAAGCACCTGTTATGGCCTATAAATTGATTTGAGCAGCTTCCACTTTTGTATTTGTCTGAGAGGCATGTTGGTGTCAGTAGCTGAGAGGAGGTACTGGCACTGAATTGCTGTTTGGAGGCTTCTGGGGTACCTCTTTGGTAAGTTGGCTCTCAATTTAAAAACACATATGTATGGCCCAAATATATGGGACTCTCATTGTTTAGAGTAGGACCATCCTATTAGCAAAAGCGCCTTGGCGTGGCGGATGGCTTAAACATACATTTGCAAATGTGTGCAACAAAGACTTTTGCATTTTTATCTACAGTAGAAATGGAAGATCTGTTGCTGGCTATAGCAGTGTGCTGGGGGAAAAAAATGTTGTGTGTATGTTCCTTGCAGGATAACCCCACCCTTTCAAGCACCTGTTATGGCCTATAAATTGATTTGAGCAGCTTCCACTTTTGTATTTGTCGGAGAAGACAGAATGTAAGGTTATCCCCGGCGCAAATAAGATGAAATCAAGAGTTTGTGAAAATATGTATGTATGCCTGCATAGACAGAAAGCAGGCGGCAAGGTATATGCAAGTGAAAATAAAATGCAGATTTATTTTAACCAAATACTAAATAAAACGGTCCGGACCGGTAAATGGAGGTCTGAACAGAGACCGTGGAATACACAGATACACAATAAGCACAATCAGGTCACAGGGACAAAAAAGAAACAGGCTAAACAAAGTTAGTCCAGAGGTATCTGCATTTAGTAATGTAGGACCTGATATAGTGGATTTTCAGCAGGCTAAGGACTTATCCATATATAGCCTAAACCATATCCAAAGTGGGTTGGTGAATTAATGCAGTCAGCAATCCTGAAATTAAAATTGGCAGCAGTCCAGAGATAGAGTCAATAGTATAAAGTTCCAAAAACAAGGTAACTACCATAGTACAAGTAAAAAAGGGAGACCTGACTTACAGTTTTGTGAGTGCATACATCGCAATCCTCTGGGATCCTCCAGCTCTATTAACAGCTTCCCCCCCCTCTTGGACCGGGGGGGGGGGGCACAGTGTGATGAAGGGGCACAGTGTGATAAGGGGCAGTAGTGTGATGAAGGGGCACAGTGTGATGAAGGGGCACAGTGTGATGAAGGGGGAGCAGTGTGATAAGGGGCAGTGCTGTGATAATGGGAAACTGTGATAAGGGGCACCAAGGGGGAACAGTGTGATAAAGGTGAACAGTGTGATAAGGGAGCTCAGTGTGATGAAGGGGGATTATATAACGGCTGAATAGTTTTCTATTTTACTCCTAGTGGAGAGAGGATCTGATGCAGACAGATACCAAACTGCTTTTGTCCATTTCAATTTATATTGTACAGTATATAACGGCTGAATTTATTAGTATTTTATACAAGTGGAGGGGGCCTAGAGAGACAGAAACCAAACTGGCTTTCTCCATGTCAATTAATATTGTACAGTCTATAATGGCTGAATTTTTTGTTTTTTTAAAAAAGTGGAGGGGGGCCTAGAGAGACAGAAAGCAAACTGTCTTTTTCCATTTCTTTACATATTTAACTATAAGTGTAGGGTGTAATATAGATTCAAAGACGATGGCTGCATTGCCAATATGCATAGATGGAGAGGAAGACAATCTGTTTTGTGTGTAGAATAAATGAAGGCCTACCAACGATGAATTAAACAGTTTTTTTGGATGATTTATTACCTCAACAATTAGATTACTTATCTCTAAAACAGTTGGAGCACTAAATTGGGTTATTTTAGGCACAAAAACATGTATTTTCCAACAAAATAGCAAAACAAAACCAAACAAAACCAAAACCAAAACCAAAACACGCAATGGCGGTTTTGCAAAACCAAAACCAAAACCAAAACACGACGGTAATCCAGATCCAAAACCGAATCCAAAACCAAAACACGGGGGTCAGTGACCATCTCTAATTATGATACCTATAACTCTTGTGCCTGTAAATGTTTATGACAGACTTACAGTAATATGATTATCTATAAACTATTAACAAAGTACCCTGTTTTGCTTGTACATGTGAGTAAATTTGTAGCATGTAGTTAATTTAGCACTGAAGTTACCTTTATATTGATGGAGGTACTCCTGGCATGTACCATAATTTGAGAATCTAAGGGGAAGTTTTTATTTGGCGCGAGGTGTCTCCGGAGCGTCTGCAGAAAACGCCTCGTGTCCGAGGTTTTACAGCCATAGAGTTGAGCAGCAAAATGAGCGGAGCTTCCAACCGTAATGGCTGGCACGTGCGCAATGTCTGCGTGCTATGTCACCGCCAATTGAATCTCCCCCTAAGATCTAACTTATGATTCACAGTTGTTTAAGTTGGTGGCCATCAAGGGATAAATTAACTGCAAATATGGCCTGGGTCTAAGTTGAAATGGCTAATGCCAAATAAACTGTGGTAGAATTACATAACAGGCTCATGATATTCTTATTCTATTTAGCTGTGGCTGCTACATTGTCTTTGTTGCAAAAGTCATAGACATAGACTTTCTGTGATTTCCTAACACAATTACTATTGCAAAGTTTTAGTTTCCCATTAGTTCTGTGCCCATTCTCTTGAGTGCACTGGCAGAAAGGTCTTTTCACTTTAATGTTCTGCTACAGCAGTCTGTGCTTGATAAATAAACAGAAAATGCAGTTGAAATGAAAGTGGCTTGGCTAAATTATTTATTTAGTTTATTCCGATTCTGTATATGCCATCGCCAATAAAATGTTGTTTGAGCACAATAGTCTCTGTCTGATTCCCATGTCTACAGTTTATGAAGGTCTTATCTGGTCTATAAATTTCATTTACATTTCTCAGTGTTTTCAAATTATGTGTTCTGTCTGGCTGCATTCAGCTCTGCTTCAATGCCAACCTGTTTTCTATTTTTTTTATTATTATTTTTTCCGTTTAATATTCCTTCACATGTAAACTTGCAGAGGTTAATATTGTTTTTTGTTTTTTTTTAAATGTTTTTTTTGTTTTTCTTAAATGTATGTGCGTTGTTATGAGTTATGATGGGAACACGGAGACATGCGTATTTAACTCTCAAGAGATCACATCAACTCTGTCCCCCTTCACATCACCTCTGTGCCCCTTCACATCACCTCTGTGCCCCTTCACATCACCTCTGTCCCCCTTCACATTACCTCTGTGCCCCTTCACATCAACTCTGTGACCCTACACATCACCTCTGTCCCCCTTCACATCCCTTCAACCACTGGTCCATTCCATAATGCAGCCCATAAATTATCCTGCCCCTGCTGTGTCCTCTCTGCAAGCCCTGGTCCCCTCCATGCTGGTGCCCATAAGTTCTCATGCCCCTGTTGTGTACTCCCCACAACCTGATCCACTGCGTGCATGGCTACTCATGTTCCTGGTCAATCAAGAAATATATGTGGGATAGGAACAAACAGAAAATACATAGAAAGGAACAAAATGAAATGGTCAGTCTGATAGGACATATAGGGTTGTATGGCACAGACAATAAGGTGGCTGGTTCTAGGAAAGCGACCAACTCCCACAAGGCACACCAGTTATGGGAACAATCCACTATAATCCAGGCCAGCCTTAACATCTAGGATTTTCCTGCGCAACAGTATGAAGTGGTACAAAAAATCTGCAATTTTCCATTGCCGTGACCATTACAGAGGCACTCTATAGCACGTCGCTTAGAAATTAATCAGCCCCTTAAAGATTTGTACTTAATCTATTGTAGATAAGTATAATAAAAATAAAAACAAGCAAAAAGAAAAAAATGCACCAATCAAATAGCTGGAAGCAGCAGGGACAAATTCAAACAACTGATTACTCATAAGGAAGACTATGAAACTCTTTATTTGCATTATATAGCTCAGGTTGGCAGTAGAATTTTTGTGTTTGATTCATTAAGGAATGCTGATATGTACCATATTTTGCGCAAAATTGCTTTGCATATGCTTCAAACACAAAGGACTATTTCAACACACTATGATGCTGGGGGGCAGACAGAGGGTGGGGGGGGGCGTATACAGCTTGTCAATGTAGAGTAAAGGCTATATAAATAAATGGTGATGATGATGATGATGATACTGCAACTAGTAATAGCCATCCCCTACTGGTAATAAGTGGTATCACAGGGCAAATATTATAACTGCCGCAGGAAGACCATGGATCTCATCTGTGGGACCTCTGTACAGTTGTATTATGTCCTAGACAATTCTGAAAACTCAGCGGAGATGCAATATCCCAGGAATTCCCAAAGACTTCCACCTGTCCTTCCTCTCTCCAGATTGGAGCACAAAACAGCATTTTGTTGAGCCGGGGATGCACTCTACAGAAAACAGTAACGCATATAAGTAGCACATACAGCAATATAATTATCCTGTCTGGGGTTGATCTTCACAGAAAGACGGGGTTTCGGAAGGTAAGGCTGAGTCAGCAACTGACCATTCAAACAGTGCAGCATAAAACAGAATCTTTAATGAATGAGCTATACACATGATAGATTGTGAATGCTTTACCCTAGCTGCCACTGAAGCATTTAAAACAAAGTGACTGCTCCATTTCCGCCGGGTGAGGTAAGTGCGGTCTAAATACGTGGACCCCTCGTATATAAAACACGCTCATTCTGGCAAGCAGATATGTACAGACATGTTGACAGCCAGGGGATCCAGCGAGTGCATGCTGGGCTTTGTAGTCCTACAAAAGCTGGAGAGCCGCAGGTTGTCCATCTCACACCAGAACACATGTAAATGGTGTAATTACCTGCTCCTGCGCTTTCCTGGAGGTCGGGGCATAGTCCTGCAGCAGAGTGGCCATTGTAAAGTATGTTGTGGACAACTCCCAGTAAACGGAATCCCAAACAGCTTGATGAGTCTCTCTGTTATCTACAGACTTCAATGCCTTGTGATAGTAATCAACGGCCTGTAAAGGGAGTAACAGATTAGGCTTCATTAACTCCCTATTACTAGGATGTTATTATTATTATTTATTTATTTATAAGGCGCCACAAGGTTTCCGTAGCGCCGAACACAGTACAAACAATGGACAGTACAGGGAATAACAGTACAGAACAAAAAACAACTAGTACCAAAACTTCAGAGGCTCCAGGCAAAGCAGATGTAATGGAGTAGGAGCAGAAGAGAAGGTAGGGAGACAGGAGGGAAAAGGGCCCTGCTCATAAGAGCTTACATCCTAAAGGGAGGGGAAACAGACGGCCGGCACAAAGGGAGTCAGAGGAGGGGAGCAAGCGTGCACCCCAACAGAGGAGGAGCAAGGGGATGGGAGCGAGCATGGAGAGAGGGTTAGGTGGAAGGCTGGTAGGCTTTAAAGAATTAAAGAATAATGTTAAAGAATATTGTATGCAACAATGTATCAGAACAAGTACCCATTTTGTTTCCTACCCTCCCTGGTCACCTTCAGCTACCCTGGTCTTCCCCGTAACTGCCCTTTGTAATATTATCTAATTTATGTTCCATTTTTGTATGGAACACGGTGGAACGGAGCACGGAAGGAGGACATATCTTTACAACAAAAAAAAATCCTCAAATACTTCCGTCCAAAATGATTTGTGTTTTAGTTTTGGTGGAGTTATTCTTTAAATATTAAGCAAATTGCATTTTAGGTTTAGTGGCCCTTATAACACATGTATAAAGCATGACAGACTTCCTATCCGCTATAAAACACAGCCATGTAACATGGATTCGTATCTGCTGGCGCAACAGCAACGTCTCCAACTCCCGATCCAACCGATAAGCTGCATAGCGGGGAACATTGGTACAAACTATAACAATGTGGCCTCCGCTGGTCTCCCTGATGTCGCCAGGTCCAATGAATTATCATTCAACTGCCAAAATGTCATTGTGTGTAGACGACTGTCGCTCCATCATTCTGCTTCTCAAATAAAATGATCGGATGTACGAGGAGTGCCCATTATACATTATTATTATACTATTAACATAGATTTAATTATGTGTACAATTACTACTAAGTTATGTAATATTATACTACACCGTGCCCTATATAACAGGACATGTTCAATACTCTGCCAACAATTATTTAGTAGTGATACAGTATAAAACTATATATAAAGTACAGCTTGGATCTAGCCGCCGTGATAATAAACGTATAGATTACTCAAAACATAAATACACAAATATTCCGATAAATGTGTATATTCAAAAAAAAAAACAAAAAAAAAAACAAAACAAACTTTCTCACCATATACTCGTATGCTTTAGTAAGTTTGTTCTCCGAATCTATCTATGTATACACACAGATATTGTTAGAAAGAACACATGTAAAAATAAAATTATGCATAATATAAATATATCAGTGTGGCTTTGAGTACACAAGTAATACAAGTCTCCCTTAATTAGCTGGAATTTTAATTTGTAATCCACTCCCTTTAAGAGTATTTTAGTGAGGGTCCCAACACCGTCCCGGTCCCCCCACTATTTCGTTTCCTAAGGAGGCTGGATCTCCCTTTGGCGCTGTTTGAGTGTCTCTGAAGCCGGAGAGATCCGACGCTATAAATAAAAGTCCTCTTACAGGGATGAGTGGGTGTTTACTATAAAATTTAAATAAACCGTGGAAACCCCCTTAGATTGGTTGCCATGACAACAACATTCCCACCTTATTGTAGTAGAGGGCTTCCTCGGGAGAGAACTCCCCTCTGCTCGTGTCGCTTGCACCGCCGCAGTGGGCTTGTGCACATATCCTCATCAGACGCCCACTGTTGCAGAGTAACAGCGCAATGTTTGTGGTGTCCTTAATGGTTTCAAAGTTAATTATTCCTTTTTTAAAGCTGTCAAAACTCTTCTTCCACAAGTCTTGCTCTGCGCTGGACAGCAGTTTATGCAGCTTCATCATTTAGATTTAGGGGCCTATTTATGAGGATTAAATGCCCCCAAAACTGCATTCTTTGGGGTATTGACACATTTTCAAGTTTCAAGGTTATTTATTATTAGAGGACGGCAGCAGATATCGGAAATATCTGGTGCGATCAGATCTCTTCCCTGCAGGCTTCGTACTCCTCCCCATAGTTATTCAGCCAGGCCATAAGAACCTGTAAGTAAAGAGATCACGATCACTTGGTCATAAATTGACCCCTTAGTGTATCTAATCTGTTACTAATTGTATTGTGATTATTGAACACAGAGATGACATTCAGAGCGGCAGAATCTTGGACCTGATTCATTAAGGATCTTAACTTAAGAAACTTCTTATTTTAGTCTCCTGGACAAAACCATGTCACAATGCAAGGGGTGCAAATTAGTATTCTGTTTTCAACATAAGTTAAACACTGACTGTTTTGTCATGTAACACACAAATACTTGATAGCTTATTTGTACACTGAAATTTAAAGTTGGTATTTGTGTGCTACATGAAAAAACAGTCAGTATTTAACTGATGTGCAAAACAGAATACTAATTTGCACCCCTTGCATTGTAACATGGTTTTGTCCAGGAGACTGAAATAAGAAGTTTCTTAAGTTAAGATCCTTAATGAATCAGGCCCCTTGTTACTGCAGGTGGAATTAGTTTTAGCTTTTCAGCCCACAAATGTAACGCTTAAAAATGACAGAGAACGCTGACAATATGTGAACATTTGTTATTTTAATGAGCTAGCAAACAATCCTCTATGTTCTTTGTGACTATGAATAGAATTCTGACAACAGTCAGCTTTATTTTAACTGACTACATTAAATAGAATCATATAAAACAGTATTTACAAAACATATATCACAAATATATTGGACAGGAAAACAGTTCTCTAATAAGTCTGAAACACGTCTGTTTGTGCATCCAAGTGGAAGAGGCGCAAAACCCTCCCGAAATGATTTGATCATGGGGTTGCTGAGGATCCATTCACTGCAGTCATTTGATCAGAGCGCAAAACAGTTATAAAACAGCTCTCTACTACAAAATAACACTGCGCTAAAATACAGAAACATATATCATTTCACACCATGTCTATATATATACAACAGAAATGACCCAGGGGTTACCCAAATAACCTGAGTGAGAAGTTTGAGGAAAACACAAAAGAATTCTGCTGTCAACTTGTTTCTCCTTTCTGTAATCTACCATACGTAAGGCCTGACATCGCCTATTCAGTAATACCCCATTCATACTGCAGCAGATTTTTGCCGGGGCAAGCCCAGACGACCAGCGCCGAGGTGCAGTATGAATGGTCCCAGGTCTAATTCCGGGGTCATTAGACCCGGGTCTTTTGGTTGAGTAATTCCCGGGTCTTCCCCGGGAAGCCTGCGCTATGAATGGTGAGACCCGGGTCTCACCAGACACAATGTTAAAGTAAATAAAACAAAACAAAACAAAAACATCACAAGAGGAGCCAATCAGAGCTCCTCTTGTGATGTTTCCATGGAGACCCTGTGTTCAGTATGAACGCGGTCTACCCGGTAATTTGATTCATATACGATAAACAACAGTTTGGTCAGATATTGCAAGAGTGTGTACGCTCCCACGATCATGTTTAATCATACCAAACACATCGCATCTGTTGATTTGGTTTTATACACTTCCTAAAAATCGCTATCGACGATTGAACGTTGTCAGGCAAATGTGGAAGTGTGTACACACACGCAACAAGTAGTGTAAGCAGATATCTGTAGAGTGTGCAGTCTTGATCTTTTCAACATTTGGTTATGATAGATTAAAATCACAGATCTGAAGGTATATTGTGTAGTTCTCTGTGTTCATGGGTCGGCATGCTCATCGGGACTTTGTCGTTTGTAAAATCGTTACAGAAATTGCATCTCAAGTAAAATGCAATAGTGTGTTTCCATCTTACTCAATTGCTTTTTCTGGTTTTAGGCTGCTATGGTGTAGATGGGGAAAGTGATTCCATCATGAGTTCAGCTTCTGAAAATTCCACCGAGCCCTGGTTTTGCGATGCCTGTAAGTGTGGCGTATCCCCTAGCTGTGAGCTGTGTCCAAACCAAGACGGGATATTTAAAGAGACCGATGCTGGAAGGTAAGACACTCATTAACCACTTGTCTCTTGTGTGTTATTTCTAAATATTCCAATATCTTATCTGTATTTTTTACCAAATATCTGCACATATTTTTTTTTATTTTTTTTTGCTGTGAAGTTAAAAAAAACTTTGCTAAAATAATAATAGGATAACTTCAAGACCTTGGACTATAAATTGTGGTTAATTGGCTACAATGAGACCACCAACTTAAATCAACCTCTTTCAACAGTTGTTGGCTCTGGGTATGCTTGCTATGTAGTACAATGAGCTGTAGTGTAATGAAACAATGTTTATTGACCATAGGGAACAATTAAACATTGCTGTCTGTATTGGTCAGAAATGGATGAAATGCTGAATTTGGAAATTACGCGTAAAGGTTTGGTAGTCATGGATTTAGTACTATAATAGTACAAATTAAAGAGCGAGTAGCAAATGCTGTGTATTAGAGCTGAATATCTCTTGCATTTCTCTGCAGCAGGTTGGTAAGTTAGGTAGGTGGCTCTGTAACTGACAGATAGTGACTGACAGATTTGCAGACTTGCGGTGTAGAAGTCTACTGTGTGAATTGGTGGATTTATACACAAGAGCAGGACCAGTGATGACTAATCTGCTCAAATGATTGCATCCTCAGCTTTTTCATCTATGTCAAATCCCATTAGGAGATTGTCCAAAATATGTCATGATGTTTATGGGGTGTTTTTTTTTTTTACCTTCATGGTTTCCTATTTAAAAAATTTAAATGTTGTGTTTTACCAGACCTTTAAAATCCATCTCTTCTGGAGAGCTATTCTAGCTACTGGACTTCAGTGGGATTCTCGCCTTTTGGTGTGTTTGTGTGTGTGTGTGTTATGCAGCCTACTGCCTCCTTAGTCCAGGCTAGACCTGTGGCAGTTTTCTGATATAGCCCTTCCAACCCCTAGTTGTGCTAGGGAGCTTCTGAGATCACTATGAAAGAAACTTATTCTGACCATACAGGCAATTGGCCCAATATTACATTGTGTGCGGCCCGAAACTGGGCAGCACATTGGCTAAGTGTTTAGCACTTCTGCCTCACAGCACTGGGGTCATGAGTTCAATTCTCGACCATGGCCTTATCTGTGAGGAGTTTGTATGTTCTCCCCGTGTTTGCGTGGGTTTCCTCCGGGTGCTCCGGTTTCTCCCACACTCCAAAAACATACTGGTAGGTTAATTGGCTGCTATCAAATTGACCCTAGTCTCTCTCTGTCTGTCTGTGTGTGTATGTTAGAGAATTTAGACTGTAAGCTCCAGTGGGGCAGGGACTGATGTGAGTGAGTTCTCTGTACAGCGCTGCGGAATTAGTGGCGCTATATAAATAAATGGTGATGATGATGATAATGCTTGATAATAATCCAACCAAAATTGATTGGATTGTTGCCGGACATGTTGGTAATTGCGGTTGGAAGATGACACCGGTCATCCTCGCCAGCACTAACCAGGCTGATTCATACCAGAAGTCACTGGCCATTTAGCCTGAAGGGCTGAAAAGCTGGGCTACGTCTAATATGGCCACCTCCATCTATCGCAGAATTGGAAACTGACCTGAGTGACAAGAAGTAGAGTTGACCAATGTGCTATGAGCTTAACTGTTCTAATTACAGCCTCCTCTTCTTTGACTTTCCAGCAGAGCCCGCTAGTGCTAGTACAAGTGACTACTGGGGGTATATCAGGAAACGGTGGGGTTTACACCCTTTGATGCAGTAGTCTATGGTAAGATGTGTTTAAACATCTACCCTCTGCCAAAAGCGGAAATCTCTACAATATCTAGCAAAGCAAACGAATTATAGAGCAAATTGAATACTTGAAAATAATGGTTCATGCTCCTATCTGCCATTTCAAATTTCTGCTGCATTATTCTGTAGGGAACGACAAGAGGTCTTTATTAGCTTGCAGCCTTATAGGTAACACGCACACATGTTTTTTTAAAAACCATTTGGTTCACACACAGAGGCCTGACCAATGATGCTACTGCAAGCCTATAGGGGATCATTTCTGCCTTATCTTAATTTGCTTTTCAACAATCCCAGCAGAAACTTAGTCGCTGACTACAAGCTGTGAGACAGGACATTCTCCATGTCACTTTACTTTTAAACAATGCAGCATTAACATTTACAAACCTAATGGTTTATGTTGAGTTCACTTTTAAAAATCAGGTCTTTTTAATTCCTACATGTTATATAGACTGTGCTATGGATCCTGCTCCCCGCTCACTGTCTAATTCAACATCTGTCATCATATCTGTAAGTGAAATAGATGAGAAAGTAAAAGGGAGGATTATACTTCTCTGATTACCCAATTTGTCTTAATTACAAGATTTTGGACCATGTGCCACCAAAACAAACGAGCAAAGCTGTGTAAGGAACAGCTGAAAGCGCATCTGCACTGGAACTGGAAGACGTTCCCTTGCCTCATTTTAGAAAGTCTCGATCTGCAGTTTTCTCTAAGGCAGTCGGAACACAAAAGGAAAAAAAAAAGAAAAAAGAAAGCCACACTCTCGTGTTGCAAAACAGCGTCATTAAATTTGTAGTATGGGCATGACATGTACAAAACCATTTGAAGAAGGTCAGTATGAAGGATGCAGCCAGCTGTTAGGTTTATCACAGATAAACTCCTACAGAGTGCTGCAGCATTTAATACACCAGTGGAGCATGAACGGAATGTGCAAATTAAATTGAGAAGCAGCTGCTTGTTGAAGATGTGTATCTTTATATTGAACTCTGCAGGATACACACCCGAGGTTGCATTAACCTCATATGATACATCTCAAAAGTAAAATTCTTGCCCCATTTGTTTTATTATTATTATTATTATTATTTGTTTTTCCTTTTTTTTTTTTATATTTCATTTATTTTTTATAATGTTGGCAGCTAATTCTACCTCTCTTAGGTCTGTCTTGTAGATATCTGTTATGGCATGTTATTTCTATGAATCATTTATGCAGAAAATAATGATAGCTGTTTAGAACGTCTTGTATTTTGATTTTAAGGCTGATGAACCGGTTGCCTCTGGATTTGTATTTAGTGAACCTGTTAACTACACACTACCTAGTTTTAGGGAGTTGAATTCATGTCTAAGAGAATCCAGCCTATCCGTTGCTGAGGAACCAATGGCATTGGCCTAGTGGTTGGCACTTCTGCCTCACAGCACTGGGGTCATGAGTTCGATTTCCGAACATGGTCTTATCTGTGTGGAGTTTGTATGTTCTCCCTGTGTTTGCGTGGGTTTCCTCCAGGTGTTCCGCTTTCCCCCCACACTCCAAAAACATACTGGTAGGTTAATTGGCTGCTATCAAAATTGACCCTAGTCTCTCCCTCACTGTCTGTCTCCCTCTCTCTCTCTGTCTGTCTGTCTGTGTGTGAGTGTGTGTATCGATATTAGGGAATTTAGACTGTGAGCTCCAATTGGGCAGGGACTGATGTGAGTGAGCTCTCTGTACAGCGCTGCAGAATTAGTGGCGCTATATAAATAAAATGATGATGATGATGATACTGTGGGGGCAGCCATGTGGAAAGCTGTTTATTAGGAGTTGGTGACAGCACTTTGCAGCAAGTCAGTTCGTTAGGAACTTCTAAAGGCAGGAGGAAGGTTGCTTTTCTGTATGTTTATAGAAGCACAGGGAGTAAGTGTGTGGCTGAAGAGAATTAGGTATTAAATACTGTGACAGGATGGACCGCCTATGCCACCCTGTCTGTTGTTGCTGGGAACCGGCTGGGCTTACTTTGCCACCGTTCCCTTTCGTTATCCAAAAAGCGCCCTCTTACGGCAGTAGGAGGGGCTTACACAAGCTGCCACCACCGGACTCCTTACCGGCATCCAGTACCGGGTTTCTTCTGGATCACTTACGCTGCTAGCGTGTCTCCTTGCTGGGGTACCTAGGCTGGTAACTCTGGACCTCTTACTATGGATCCGGGTTGCTGTGAATGGATCCCCCCTGGCCTATCACACTAGGGCAGGGCTGCTGGGTAGCGCAGAGCGTTGGCACTGGAAAAGCTTGGGTCCAAACCGCAGAGACAGCCGGAGAACGGATTAGATTTTAGGGTCTAATCTGTAGATCACAGGAAAACCGCAATATTGAAGATAATTCCAAGCAGGTCTTTAAAGCAAGATGTTTATTGCTCACACACACTGGTGGAAGGTCCCAGTATGATCAGATCAAATGACAATTCAGAAGAACACTAACATGCTCACAGAGCTCCTCTTTTATACAGTTCAGAAATAGTCTATTTTTAGAAAGAGGATATTCTCTATTGACACAAACATGAATTTACATACATTTCAAGGCTAACAAAATTTACACTTATCTAGGAAATTCACTCTGGCAAAGGCCACACAGTAACGACCCCCTGATGAGGTCTTTGGCCAGAGCAGGCATGACACTTCATCACAAAACTTCGTTAGCACTTTCTGCTATCAGACTTCCTTGCACATATGCCTAATTGGAGGTTTCCACAAGCAACCTTACAAATCCTAAACAAAGACACTTCCATACTAAATACATCCCAATACACACAAGACCTCCATCCACAAAGGCCTATTGTATCAGTTATATGCATCATAAATAGGCATTTCCTATAGCAGGGTTAAACAGAGACAAATTTCTTTCCTGGTCTCAGAGATAACGACTTCCTATCTTACACTAAACAAGAATAAGTGGAAATGTAATTACATAAATAAGTGCCCTGCGCTATTCGCTTTAAATACATTTTTCACCCAAAGTTATTTAATAGTGATCCAGTCACAAATACCTTTGTTGAAAACTGTACTGACTTAATAATTTATACCTCTCAAAAGTATAGTTCAGGTCATTAACTACTAGATTCTCTGTGAATGCATTATACATGTCTTCTTAGGGTAATGTATCAGTAGGAATTAAACATTGGCTTTTAAATGCCTCATTAAAGCACTGATACATAATAATGAACATAGACTAGATTGGAGCAGGGGGCTTTCCTTCTGATTATCCGTTGCCGGACTGTCTGTAAAAAATACTAAAAAATGTGCAGCAGAGCCCTATGTAAAGGTGTGTGCAATCTTATTTTCCAACTAGGTGTTTCATCACTACCACATAGTGATGTGTAAGAGTCCTTGTAAGGGCTACATTTGAGCACCGGAAAAGATGTGCTGCAGCAGCTATACACAACACCCAGAAGTAAGCGTTTTCAGTTGCCTTCGAAGGAGCCTGGTGATGACTGAAAAGAGTTAAATAATGTAGTTAACTTATATAATCAGAACTCCCAGTTTTACACAGCAATTTTTGTTAGGATGTGCAGCCGCTGCATTCAAAATAGATTGTAGGGTTAAGAGTCTGATTTTGGGAAGACCAATGAGGAGGAAATTAGGATACAGGAGATGAGTTCATTAATTAAAGTTTTTGCAGTGTCTTGTGTGAGATATGTACGTATTCTGGAAATGTTTTTAGATGTATTTAACATGATTTAGATAGTCAATGTGGGGAACGAAGGGTAGTTGCGAGTCAAGAATCACACCTAGACAGCGAGTGGGGTGGGATTTATGGTCATGTTGTCAACAGAAATAGACATGTCAGGCAGGAAGCTTCTGTTGATGGGTGGGAATATTATTCATCTTGTGTTTGAAAGATTGAATTTGAGTTGGTGAGAAGATATCCAAGAAGAAATGGCATAAAAACAGTCAGTAACACAAGACATCACAGTTAGTGATATAATTGTTTATCATCCGCATAGAAAGGATAATGAAATCTAAAATTAGTTTTCCAAGAAGTGGTGAGAATAGCAGTGGACCTAGGACTGAGCCTTGTGGTACTCCAACTGATAAAGGAAGCAGAGCAGAGGTGGATCCAGAGAAATTAAAACTTAAAGAACAATTTAGATAGGTAGGATGAGAACCAGGTTAGGACAGTATCTTGAAGACCTAGGGATTGTAGTGTTTGTATGAGGACAGAGTGGTCAACAGTGTCAAATGTAGCAGAGAGATCCAGGTGTATGAGAAGAGTAAGCCTTTAGTTTTAAATTCAAGAAAAAAAAAAACAATCGCAATAATAGCTGTCAGGAGAGTCATCCATGTAAATACATCATATGTGCTAACCATGTTAAGGAGCTAGAGCCAAATATGTCCACGCGTAGCTATCCATTAAAATACACAAATAGGGCCTGCATAGTTTACCCATTGGCCACAGTGGTGCACCTAGACAATGTATGCATGTTACAGGGTGAGGGTTAAAATTTGACATATGACCCTGGGGGGAGGGGGTATCCGCAGACTTAAGTATTCGAGCCACCAAGCCATCAAACCATATAGCCTCAAATTTCTTAAGAGCCTGTCTGCTGGTATACACAAACCTCTCATGCCCAATAGTAGTGTTGACCCGATGCGATTACCACCAAACCGACATAAAGAAGCCCTACAAGTAAAATCCGATTTTAGTGTAAAACCGATGTCAAAAGAAGCACTATTACCTTTTAGCTGACTGTAGAGATCTCCGATTGGATCACGATGCTGACAAGAAGTTATTGTGATTGGACAAGTCTTCGGCCCTGCAGCTTTATGTCATAGCGACGTCTGTTAACAGAAATTTAAAGCGGCGATGTGGGGACCCCTAAGGTTCAGTGTTTAAACACTTAACCCGACATTGCCGCTTTAAATTTCTATTAAGTGTTTAAACACTTAACCTTAGGGGGCCCCACATTGCCACTTTAAATTTCTGTTAACAGACATTGTGATGACATAAAGCTGCAGGGAGGAAGACTTGTCCAATCGCAATAACTTCTTGTCAGGATCGTGATCTAATCGGAGATCTCTACCGTCGGTAAAAGGTAATTGTGTTTCTTTTGACATCGGTTTTACACTAAAATCGGATTTTACTTGTAGGACTTCTTCATGTGGGTTTTTTCAACACCAACAAACCGTACCCAACCCGTGTTGACCAATGCTTTCCAGTTTTTTATTGTGGGGCTTGCTGGAGCCAGCCAGCTATGTTGGCGTTCGTCATCATAAACAATTGATAAATGTAGAGTTGTGTCGGCTTGTTGACCTTACCCTTTGGACGCAGCCCAAATAAACAAGTGGCTGGTGACCGAAGAGGAACCCCAATTCCAGTTGTTTTAATACAATGAGTGACCCTGTGAATCTAATAGGGGTCAGGTAAGCCCTATGTAAAATAAAATCTTGTTCTTGTTGTAACTTTTAAGGCGCTGTGTTAACACTAGAGCTATTCAGGACAGTTCTCCAATCCTTATTAGTTAGAGGACCTATATCTAGTTACCACAGATATCTCAGATCATCCAAATCACATATTGTTGATTCATATAAGAAATGTGAGTACATATATGAAATCAAACCCTTGTGGCCAAGGGCCTGTAGTTGCTTTCTCAGTGGGGCTATAACAATTGCTGGTAGTTTCCCCTTAAATTGTATTATAGCATGCCACAATTGAAGATAAGAGAAGAATATTGTTCTGGGTATGGAGAATTCCCTAGACAACTGAACAAAGGATTTGAGAATAGCCGTGTCATATAATTGGCCAAGAACCTTTACACCATATTCAGACCAGCGTCTGGACCCTTCCACTGTGTCTAATTCCTTTTAACGTCTTTGTTCCCCAAATAGGTGTGCAAGGGTCAGTGTCAGTATATCCCACCACTTTATTACTAATTGTCCAAATCTTATTTGCTTGTATCAGAAGTAGGGAAGGCCGAGAGCCAAGCCGCCCAGACAGTAACGACTCCAGTGTCGGACTGGCCTGCCGGGGAGCCGGGCTATCCCCCGGGAGGCCCTGTTGCCTGATAACCCCGTCCTCTTTGTTGGTGGGACGGAGCAGAGAATTACTCATACTTGCCAACTCTCCCGGAATGTCCGGGAGACTCCCGCATTTTGTGAGAGTCTCCCGGACTCCCGGGCGAGTGTGGCAATCTCCCGAATTCTGCCCACTTCACTAGGAAGTGCCCCACTTCCTAGTGAAGTGGGCAGAATTAGATCCCAAACGCCGCGATTCCCGGTGAATCGCGGCGTTTGGCCCCGCCCCCGCTGTCAAATGACGCAATTTGCGTCATGACGTCACAGGGGGCGGGGCCGAAATGACGCGATTTCGGCCACCCCGCCCCTTCACGCCCCCCTCCACTGGCTGGCTCCCGGAAGGGAGCTGAAGAAAGTAGGTAAGTATGGAATTACTGAGTTGTGGTCAGTCTAAATATGAAACGGAGACTGTCAAACTAATAAATCCCTTCCTACAGCCAGCACGTGAGAACACTTCCTGCTCCCGAGACAGAAATGCTGCACAGTGACACAGATCTCAGATTACTCCTTCTGTTGTAGTTGCAGGCGTCCTGTAGTCATAAAGTTGCCGTCCTAACTGCAGTGTGAGTCCGTGTAATCAGTAAGTGTAATAAATCGTGCAACTTCTCTAGAGCTCTCAACTGTGTGACCTCGGAGGGAGGGAGATAAATTAGAATGGCTTCATGGCAATATACGTCTTCAGTGCCTCTATAAAAGGATCCTATTGCAGCTGACCAATGAATGGATTCCTAATAAACTAGTACCAAATTCACTGTTTATATCATGTTTCATGTTTATTTGTTTTCAATCAATTTTGGGACTCTATTCCCTATAGAAGCATATCTTAATCAGAATAAAACACATTGAGACAGTTAGTTCCTTATAGGATTGCATCTGCTATATGCTTTAATATTAATGTTTTGCTTTTGTCCTTTGTAGTGGCATTGGATTATTATTGATTGTACATTTTGTGGGTAGATCATTTTTTAGAGTCCTGTTTTTATTTGCCAGTGTCTAGAGTGTAGGGAGTGTGATTAGTTTTATGTAATATTTTAAATGTGCATATATTTTTATGCTAATAAATTTGTGGTTTCTATAGTGCTTCATGGATATATTAATTTTTAGGCTATACCCTTATATTGTGGTTTTCATATGATGAATGGTTGATCTCTAGTGCTGTACTATAGCATTTCTTTTCTGTGTACACTATGAGAGAAGAGAACACTAACCACAAAAAATGGACAGCACACAGAGGGGGAGTGAAAGGGAAATGTGAGCAGATGGACACAGAGGGTATAGCCTTGCATTTAATATGTATCTGTCCCTAGTGATACAAAGCATCTAAAATGAATTCAATGGGGGCCCCTACCGCTGCATTTCCCCCGGTGGGCCCTTCATGTCCCAGTCCGACACTGAACGACTCTAAAGGCATATGGCTAGCATTGATTTGGCGCACTAATTCCCATAGCAGATTGTGATAATCGTGATCAGAGATCCATGTTTTAAGATTGGCCAACTGAGAGGCAGTATAATAGAATTTCAGGTTAGGATGCGCAAGGCCACCAGAGGGTCTAGACCTTTACAGCAAGCTAAGCTTAACCTTAGCCCCCACAACCAGAGAAGCCAAATATTGATCACTGCTACAAAAGATGGAAGGCGGTATATGTATGTGTCAAATTTATCCTGCCAGAGACAGAAAGTGGGAACTTCCTCCAAACATGAATTTTTGATTTAAGATATTTGACTTGAGGTTGCAAATTCAGTTGTACATATTCTGAAACGGTATTAGTAATCCAAATTCCCAGATATTTAAATTTGGGTTGCCATTTTAATTGGAGAAATTTCAGTGGACCATACAGCACAGTGTCTCTGCAGTGTCAGTACAGCTCTTATTATCACTGCAGTACAGTGTCACCATACAGCACCCAGTGTCTCTGCAGTGTCAGTACAGCTCTTATTATCACTGCAGTACAGTGTCACCATACAGCACCCAGTGTCTGCAGTGTCAGTACAGCTCTTATTATCAGTGCAGTACAGCACAGTGTCACCATACAGCACCCAGTGTCTGCAGTGTCAGTACAGCCCTTATTATCACTGCAGTACAGCACAGTGTCACCACACAGCACCCAGTGTCTCTGCAGTGTCTGCACATTCCCCTATTATCACTGCAGTACAGCACAGTGTCACCATACAGCACCCAGTGTCTCTGCAGTGTCAGTACAGCTCTTATTATCACTGCAGTACAGCACAGTGTCACCATACAGCACCGAGTGTTTCTGCAGTGTTAGTACAGCTCTTATTATCACTGCAGTACAGCACAGTGTCACCATACAGCACCCAGTGTCTCTGCAGTATTAGTACAGCTCTTATTATCACTGCAGTATAGGACAGTGTCACCATACAGCACCCAGTGTCTGCAGTGTCAGTACAGCTCTTATTATCACCAGGGCTGCCAAGAAGAATTCAGGGCCCGGGTACAACAAATTCATGGGGCCCCCCTCATAGTGAAGTAAGCCCCAAAATTTTTTTGCGCCGCCTTACGGCGGCGCAAAAAAGATTAGTTATATGGTCATATATTCAGGGGCGTGGCTAGCCAAACGGCAGTGCAAAAATTTTGGGAGGTGCGGTCATGCATTTGGGGGCGTGGCAAACGTGCCATTGGGG
Organism: Mixophyes fleayi; assembly: GCF_038048845.1. Lineage (NCBI taxonomy): Eukaryota > Metazoa > Chordata > Amphibia > Anura > Limnodynastidae > Mixophyes > Mixophyes fleayi. Next base: position 174,640 of record NW_027448223.1, read on the forward strand.
CGTGGCTAACATAAAAACCACTAGGCTCTCAATTCGCCGGAGCGTCACATATGTTTAAGCACTCCTGACTTTCAGGACATCTACCACCACAGGGTAGTATACAAACAATGCAGTGTGTACACAAACAGTTCAGTCTTGGCCTACACCTTACATTGGACACAACATTCACCAAAAATTGGTATTGTCCCTACTAGAATCACAACATTTCACACACTGTGCTGCTCTCTCCTACCTGTTCTTCTCACTTTCTCCACCTGTGGCTGCTGCTTTCTTTAGTTGTGGCTTGTCCGGATCCAGAAATGTTGAAGGACCTATTTTGAAAAAAAAATGGCTACATTTAGAAAATTACAGCCAGCCCCAGCGTTAAATCAATAGCACCCACGATTAATAATTAGGCCTTCCTCCAGCTCCAATATTACAATAATGTGCCCCTTCATCATCGCCATGCCTTATGATCACACTGTGCCCTCCATGCTGTTTTTGCCCCCTTCATCTGGCTCCCCTTCATCAGACTATACTATGCTGCTCCCCCCCTTTTTCAATCCCACTGTGCCATGCCTCCCCCCCCCTTTGTAACCCCACTGTGTCATGCTGCCCACCATTTTTTAACCCCACTGTGCCATGCTGACCCCTGTTTATTAACCCCACTGTGCCATACTGCCCCGTTTTTTAACCCATCTGTGCCCCTCTCATTTTTTCACCCCCTCTGTCATGCTGCTTTCCCATTTTTTAACCCCTCTGTGCTCCCCCCTCAATTTTTAACCCCTCTGACATGCTGCTTTCCCGTTTTTTAACCCCTCTGTGCTCCCCCCTCAATTTTTAACCCCTCTGACATGCTGCGTTCCCATTTTTTAACCCCTCTGTGCCCCCACTCATTTTTTAACCCCTCTGACATGCTGCTTTCCCATTTTTTAACCCCTCTGTGCTCCCCCTCATTTTTTAACCCCTCTGACATGCTGCTTCCCCGTTTTTAACCCCTTTGACATGCTGCTTTCCCGTTTTTTAACCCCTCTGTGCTCCCCCTAATTTTTTAACCCCTCTGACATGCTGCTTCCCCGTTTTTAACTCCTCTGACATGCTGCTTCCCCGTTTTTTAACCCCTCTGTGCCCCCCCTTATTTTTTAACCCCTCTGTCATGCTGCCCCCCCGTTTTTTAACCCCTTTGTGCTCCCCCTCATTTTTTAACCCCTCTGTCATGCTGCCCCCCCCCCCCCCGTTTTTTAACCCCTCTGTGCCCCCCTCGTTTTCCTCCCTTCACTTACCTTTTCTCCTCTCTTGGTCTTCTCTGCTGCTCTGTGCTCCATTGCTCCAGACTGACTGAATGCTGGGCATGACATGATGACATCACACCCAGCATTCAGACAGTCTGAATAGAGCACAGAGCAGCAGAGAGGAGGGATGCCGGCTCCGCGATCAGGTGAGTATGTTTTTTTTTTTTTTTTAAACTAGCCTGCTCCCCCCACCAACGACCGAGCCCCCCCCCCCCCCCCCCCCCCCCCCCCCCCCGCCCAAAAAAAAAAAAAAAAAAAAAAAGGAAAGGAAAAAAAACGTTTTGAAAAAAAAAATTAAAAAATTTAAAAAAATCAGCAGCGCAAGGGCCCGGGCCGGGCCCCCTGACATGCCGGGCCCGGGTAATTAGTACCCGCTCCCCCCCCCTCTCGGCGGCCCTGATTATCACTGCAGTACAGCACAGTGTCACCATACAGCACCCAGTGTCTGCAGTGTCAGTACAGCTCTTATTATCACTGCAGTACAGCACAGTGTCACCATACAGCACCCAGTGTCTGCAGTGTCAGTACAGCTCTTATTATCACTGTAGTACAGCACAGTGTCACCATACAGCACCCAGTGTCTGCAGTGTCAGTACAGCTCTTATTATCACTGCAGTACAGCACAGTGTCACCATACAGCACCCAGTGTCTCTGCAGTGTCAGTACAGCTCTTATTATCACTGCAGTACAGCACAGTGTCACCATACAGCACCCAGTGTCTGCAGTGTCAGTACAGCTCTTATTATCACTGTAGTACAGCACAGTGTCACCATACAGCACCCAGTGTCTGCACAGCCCTTATTATCACTGCAGTACAGCACAGTGTCACCATACAGCACCCAGTGTCTGCAGTGTCAGTACAGCTCTTATTATCACTGCAGTACAGCACAGTGTCACCATACAGCACCCAGTGTCTGCACAGCCCTTATTATCACTGCAGTACAGCACAGTGTCACCATACAGCACCCAATATCTGCAGTGTCAGTACAGCCCTTATTATCACTGCAGTACAGCACAGTGTCACCATACAGCACCCAGTGTCTGCAGTGTCAGTACAGCTCTTATTATCACTGCAGTACAGCACAGTGTCACCATACAGCACCCAGTGTCTGCAGTGTCAGTACAGCTCTTATTATCACTGCAGTACAGCAGTGTCACCATACAGCACCCAGTGTCTCTGCAGTGTCAGTACAGCTCTTATTATCACTGCAGTACAGCACAGTGTCACCATACAGCACCCAGTGTCTGCAGTGTCAGTACAGCCTTTATTATCACTGCAGTACAGCAGTGTCACCATACAGCACCCAGTGTCTGCAGTGTCAGTACAGCCCTTATTATCACTGCAGTACAGCACAGTGTCACCATACAGCACCCAGTGTCTCTGCAGTGTCAGTACAGCTCTTATTATCACTGCAGTACAGCAGTGTCACCATACAGCACCCAGTGTCTGCAGTGTCAGTACAGCCCTTATTATCACTGCAGTACAGCACAGTGTCACCATACAGCACCCAGTGTCTCTGCAGTGTCAGTACAGCCCTTATTATCACTGCAGTACAGCACAGTGTCACCACTGTTATAAATATACGCAGCTGAATTTTAAAATATTTTATTTATACCTATAGTAAATTCAGCTATGAAAGAAGACACATTATTATTATTATCGTTTATTTGTAAGGCGCCACAAGGTTTCCGCAGCGCCGCACATAGTACAAACAGTAGACTATACAGGGTAGAACAGTACAGAACAATAAACACACAGTACCAGTACTTCAGAAACTCCAGGCAGGCAGATACAGTAGAGACGGAGCAGAAGAACAGGTATGGAGACAGGAGGGAAGAGGGCCCTGCTCATACGAGCTTACATCCTAAGGGAGGGTAAACAGAATCAGGCACAAAAGGGAGCAAGTGAATCAAAGGGGAGAGAGAAGAGGGGTCAAGGGAGGATGAGCGAAGAGATGAGCGGTTAAGTGGATGGTTGGTCTTAAGGAACAGGTGAGTTTTAAGTGCCCGCTTGAAGGAGCACAGATTGGGAGAGAGACGGATGGAGCGAGGGAGGTCGTTCCAGTGAAGGGGGGCAGCACGGGAGAAGTCTTGGATTCGAGAGTGGGAAGAGGTGATCAGTGTGGAGGAGAGGCGGCGATCATTGGCCGAGCGCAGGGAGCGGGCAGGAGTGTGAATGGAGAGGAGGTTAGATATATAAGGGGCAGTTAGAGATATAAGGGGCACATTCCACAAATGGGAAAATACCACAATACTGCCACCTACAAGTCATTGCTTCAAATCCTACCTACAGTTGCTGCATCCCAGGAATTGTAATTAGCCACTGGGCGTTCCACTGAAGATGTGGCCGATTCAAGTCCAATGTTTGCCGTAAGTTTGTTTGTTTTCATACATATATTTTGCACCCACTACAATGCAGGTGTAAATGCCGACTGATAGTGATGACCGATACAATATAGATTTTGATTTGCAAATTACACAATATATGTGCCACTAAATATCTCAGAACAACTGTATACAACTAAGATAGACTATTAAAACACATTGAAATCATCTTTATTTTTACGTAAAAAAAAAAAAGGAAAATATATTATATTTGAAGTTCAATATTTATATAAATGATTATACTGTAAGACCTATTATTTTATGATCAAAGTTTTATGTGTTCTGATGTGAACTGTTATTGTACATACTCACGTGTGTATACCGCAGTCTGTTTGTGTGTCTACGTACGACAAGCACTATGTCGGCGTAAAGTGCTTCCACCTAGATTCAAATCGAAACGCATCATAAAATACGCTTGGGTTTGAATACAGTCTGAACTGCGCACAAGTTCTGCGCTCTTTTTAAACAAGCAACTTACATGCAATAGCTGTTCAGACATTAGGCCCCATGTGACGTCATAGCCAGTTTATATATGGAAATAGGAAATACTATTAGTAAAACCTGTGTTTGATTCCCTGTACGGTGTGAAAAATGCAGAAAGTTGGTGTCTTGCAGTGCTTGTATTAACAATACAACATCCATTTATATTTGCTAAAGGCCATTCTGTTGTGATGAGACCTGCAGACCGGGCGTTGGTGTGTCTTTAGGACAGTCGTAGCCAACACTCGTATTCCTCCTCATCAACAGTATTTTTGTTTTTGATATTAAAGTGGCAGCATGGCGCAGTCACACAGCCTGTTCTGTCACTAGATGGTGGAGTTTTGTCGCCTATTGACCAACATTACAAGTCTGTCATGTTTTCTGCTGAATTTTGCCCTGCGAATTGCGGGATGGCGCAGCAGGGGTGGGGACGTAATTACACAAATCGCATCACCGCGTTCTCCCCTTGGCCCCTCCCCTCCGGCATCACGGCAAGTATGCATTTTAATGTTTTTATTACAATGGTATTTGTGCCCCTATAAATCATACTTGCCAACTCTCCCTGAATGTCAGGGAGACTCCCTGAAATAGTGGTGATCTCCCTCACTCCCTGAAGAGTCTGGCATTCTCCCTGATGCTGAGCCAGTACAAGACGTGGTTGGCTTCGCCATCTGTGGCATGATGACAGTTCAGAAATTGTGTCCTATGTCCATGTATTGATGCCTATGGAGGTGGCCATTTTCATGGAGACCAAGATTTAATAAAAGACTGACAGGTAAGACAACATGACTTCAGGGTCTTAATGACGCAAATATCGCGTCATCTTAGCCCCGCCCCCTGCTGCAATTGCCCAAATTTAGGGGGCAGGGCCAAGCCCGTGCCCGTACGTCCAATTTCCCGGGATCTCCCTGAAGCCAACAAGAAAAAGTTGGCAAGTATGCTATAAATGCCCCTGGATCCTCCCGCGTAGATGCAAATTATTTTCACCCTAACTGACATTGCCATCTTAGCGCTTTTTTTTTACTGTCCTGCGCAAATGGGGGCAGTAGCACGAAACTAGTCGCGTGTGATCACAGCGGCGTTTGAGCTGCAGACTGACATTGTTGCAGCTTCGTACATGACCTTTATAGTTTCTTTAAAAACACCCCACACGAAAGGATAGCTCGAGCAAGTAAAACGAGGATTGTGTTGTCGTACATTGTCTCTATACCTCCTTAGATATATTGCACATACAAGCAAAGCAGGTTATTACACCTAGCTTGTAGTATTGAAACATTCCTTTTAGTCTTTTGTTAAGCAGTGCAAGCCTGGGCTTGCTATGATCTGTGCTAAACCAATCAGGCATTAAATAAGGTGCCTTAAGGGTCATTTGTGTTTCTGTTGTAAAGGACAGGGATAATGCCAAGCAGTGGAGAGATTGGGAGATTGTTGTGTAACTTGCAACACTAACCAAACAGAGTAGAATATTTCTGTAATGCAGAGAACCTGGTCTCTTGTTGGGGTGGACCTGCAGGTTGTTTGGAGACAGGCAGCTTCATTGAGAAGACTGACAGAGTGATCCAAGCGGTGGACGGCAATGTGGGAAGGTCACCTGCTGGTGCCAACGTAACACAACTTCTACGGGCATTTACTAAGGTGTTATTTCCACCATGCAGAACGGCTCGGATATCTGCACCTTTATGTCGGACAACTTTCCAGAGAAGTTGTTCGAGAGGATTGGGCAGTTTCGTTCCCAGAGGGACCTCTGTGATGTTACGTTGGAAGCCGATGGGGTCCTTTTTCCGGCGCACAAGGTAGTTCTGGCATCCGCCAGCTCTTACTGTAAATTGCTGTTTGCCAATTCCAAGGCTAGAGACACCATCAGATTGAAGAATGTACGTTCTAAAGGACTCAGGAACGTCCTAGATTTCATCTACTCCAACAAACTTCCCTTGTGCCTGGCCAATATTGAGGATACCTTAAAGGCGGCAGAGGTTCTCCTTGTTCGGGAAGCAGTGAAACTGTGCTTCCAGTTTTTAGAAGGTAGCTTGAACCACGAAACCTGTCTGGATATCTTGAACATAGCCATGAAACATGGCTTAGAAGAACTACAACAGAAAGCCAGTGGGTATGTGGGCCACCACTACAAGGACATCCCAGGTCACTTTGGAGATCTGAATAAAGTAGACAAAGGGACGCTCTGTGAAATACTGGAGAGGGAGGAGGTCCCGGGTTGCAGTGAACTGGATCTGTTCAATTTGGCGGTGGGGTGGTTGCAACACGACAGCTCAAGGCTGAAGGAAGCGGGAGACGTCCTCAAGAGAATTCGCTTTCCTCTTATTTCTCTAGAAGATCTTCAGAAATACATAAAGGAGACGCCGATCATGAAAACGGACTCCAGTTGCTTCAGGTATCTCCAAGATGCTTTGAAATACCACTCTCAGCTGTACGCTCAACCCACCATGCCCTGCGAGGGCGCCTCCATACGGTCGAGCTCGGACAAGCTGCTGGTTCTAGGCGGGAGGACAACTGATAACCAAGTCTGCAGCGGCATTTGGTTTCAAACCCAAGATGGAAGCTCATGGTCTGAGCTTGGAGAGATGAGCTCGCCAGTCTACAATCACTGCGTGGCAGTCATTAATGATTTCCTCTTTGTCATTGGAGGGCAAACTAGATTTGACCCATCGGGCAAACATCCGTCAAATGAGGTAACTGTGCCGTAACCAGACTGATTTTATGTGTTTATGGCAGGCATGCAGTGGTGTAATTACCGTGGTATAGAGGGCCCTTATGTAACTTTTTTTATGTGGTCTACAAATGTCTAGTTACGCCCCTGCAGTCATGACTCTACAACATACTTGCCAACTCTCCCGGAATGTCCGGGAGACTCCCGAAATTCGAGTAGGTCTCCTGGACTCCCCGGGAGAGCAGGCAAGTATCCCGGAAGTTACTTGCCAAAATGATGCTATTCGCAATGAATCGTGTCATTTTGGCCCTGCGACAAAACGACGTTTTCGTCGCTGTGGTGGGGCCAAAATGACACGATTGACTGCGCCCCGTCCCCTCCCGGAACTCACTTTTAAAAGGTTGACAAGTATGCTATACAGCACTTCCACGTGCCAGACATTTACCCGGTTTAGAATTCCTCACTTACTATTTAACTGAATTGACCTGGGCTGCATTAATTATTTTGATCTAAAAATAATCTTTCAACCAATGAGCTCTGATAAATTGTCTAAAAGTAAGAGGTGAATACTGAGCCATGTAAATGTTTCCTTGGAGAGATGGGTGATATTATAATATCTTTATCCCAGCATTGGTAAAATAATAAGACTTAAGACTCTAACAATATAAATAAAAATATAGATCCCCCCCCCCCTCAAACCGGTAGCAACGTGTTTAGTAAAAGACAACAATCCAACTCTATAGATAATACTGAATAATGGAAATGCTAATTGTTGAAGAGTAAAAGTGAAGAATTCCGTAATTTGAGACCGCAGGATGTTTGTGTTTTGTGTAGTTATGACAGTGACATATGAACGTGTGACACTAGATCAATAATAGACACAAAGGCTTTTGTGGAACTACACATTCCAGCATAACCTAGGATGGTGAAATATTAACCAGGTCCTCGAACATGACCCTCCCCCCATCCAAACAAAATGTTCTTCTGCTGAACTTTCCACTTAGGAGTAGATTTATCAAACCGTCAAAAAATAAAAAGTGGAGGCGTTGCCCATAGCAACCAATAAGATTCTAGCTGTCATTTATCTACAACATTCTAGAAAATGTTTGCATGGATCTGTTGGTTGCTATGGGCAACACCTCCATTTTTCCTGTTTAGACGGTTTGATAAATCTACCCCCTTCATTTACTATTGCAGCTACGTAGGCTGCATTAATTAATGACAACAAAAGAATGAACCATGCTCTATATGGAGGATTTATGAATCTAACATGTTATTTTTTTTTATTACTGAAATGTCAACATTATTTTATTGTGAATTTTAAAATATGTATAACATGGAAAGTTAACAACAATATTCATTAATCCAGATACTGTTCCTTGGCTATTCTACTTTAAATTGGGTTAGTGACGGCGCCTCAAAGTCTCCTTTTCCACTTAATGCAATCGCATAATTGTCACCAGTACTTAAACTGTCCTATAGCACCATCTTCAGGCATAGAATGGTTACTGCAGGCGTAACAAAGTCAATTTTTCTGTGTTTCATGCTGGCAATACACGGGTTAATCCCGCTGCTCAGCCTGGTGAACGAGCAACAGGTTTACTGTCCGGTCTATCAGTCATGGACTTAATAAAGGACTGGTGTAAAATGCCTGCTGATGTGTTATTACAGGTAGGTGTCTCTTTCTTTCATTAAATGCATTGTTTTCTCTTAGTACTGAGATTAAGGGTGATGTGTGGCCCTTTTGAAGGGTAGCTGGCCACACCACGTGGCCCCTGAAGTGTATCGGGTTGCCCGTCACTGTAATACTTCACTGGCTCCTTCGTTTCTTGTCTCGCCCTGTGCTGAACAATATGAAAGATTCCCCTGGTTACATAAAGCGTGATTTACTGCCAGCGGCCATGTCATCCCTCCTAGGTGTTTCGGTTTGACCCGCGCACCGGTTCCTGGCTGCAAGCTGCCGGCATGCTGGAGAGAAGGACGCGTTTTCACACCGAGGTTATCTGTGACCGTATCGTCGCCGTGGGAGGAGGATCTCTATTGGGTCACCTCACCCAGAGCGTGGAAGAGTACGAGCCCGCGGACAACAAGTGGGAGTACACCGCCCCCTTCCCGATTCCGGTGGCTGATCACGCTGGCACCACCCACAAAGGCATTCTGTACATTTCAGGTAACTATGGCAACGTACCTGTCCCGGTTTGAGGACCTCGTAGGGGTGCAGACTATACGAAAGTGAAGGTGTTGTATTTATTCCTTAATATACGGTAATTGCAACTTTTGCTTTTATTAATAACACATTCTTATCTGTTGTGTATCTCATTGCACTACCCTATTTGTACGTAACATAACTAGGCATTAAAATGTGTTTTCGACACATTATTAGGTTGTGTACAAATATGCCTAATGCTTGCGTATCCTGAAGAGTCTTACCCACTTCTTCCTCGCTCAGTATGGTCATATATTATAAGAAACCACACCCAACCCACACATGATTCATAGAGGGTCCCTTCACCCCATCCTCAGCACCATGCGGACCCCTGATGAAATTGACACCCATAGGAACCCAGGGCCTGATTCATTAAGGATCTTAACTTAAGAAACTTCTTATTTCAGTCTCCTGGACAAAACCATGTTACAATGCAAGGGGTGCAAATTAGTATTCTGTTTTGCACATAAGTTAAATACTGACCGTTTTCTCATGTAGCACACATATACTTGACAGCTTATTTGTACACTGAAATTTAAAGTTGATATGTGTGTGCTACATGAAAAAACAGTCAGTACTTAACTTATATGCAAACAGGGGCGGATTGGGAAGATAAAGTGGCCCTGGGAAAAAATCTGGAAGTGGCCTCATGTGGGCGGGACCAAATCAACTGGCGGGACAAACACAAAAGTAGGCGGGATTAGTACAAAGTTGACTATGCCACCAGAGGGCTGTAAAGTGCTAGACTGCCCATTACATACCACTCTTCCCCCAACATTCCCTCTCACGGGACAGAGCTCTAAAACAGGACTGACCCGCTGAAATTGGGACATATGATTATTGGTTCACCCACATAACGGCTGCCTCCTCTGTGTAAAAGTGATGGGTACATTAATACATAGAAAGTAGGACAAAATGAGCAACTAAATGTAGCAGTAGCAACCCAGTATCAGAGAATGTCATCACAATATACATATTCGTGTTCATTAATAACATGGTGCAGAGGAACTGCCAATATAGAAAAATACAGTTGGCAGACTGTCCTGCTCTCTCCTACCTGTACTTGTTGCTTTCCCCACCTGTGGCTGCTGGTGTCTCTTGATCAGTTGCTGCTTGTCTGGATCCTGGAATGCTGGAGCCCTATTTGGGTAAAAAAAAATGAGTACATGAAATTTAGAAAACTCCAATGAGCTCCAGTGTTAAATCAATAGCACCCACATTTAATAAATTGGCTTCCCTTTAGCCCCAACATTAAAATACTAGTATTCACATTTAAGAAATAAACCTATTTCACTCCCTCCAATCAGCCCCAGCAATAAATTTAATAGCATTTACGTTTAATAAATAGAGCCATTTATCACAACCATGCCTGCATTAAATAATTCATATTCACATTTAATAAATAGCCCTCTTTCTCAAACTCAGCCAGCCCCACATTCAATTAATAGCCCCAAACCATCCCATCTTAAAGTAATAGACCCCGCTATTAAATACCTACCTCACACCCATATTACATTGCCACAAGCCCCCTTTGCCATCACACACATTACATTGCCACAAGCCCCCTTTGCCATCACACACATTACATTGCCACAAGCCCCCTTTGCCAACACACAACATTGCCACAAGCCCCCTTTGCCATCACACACATTACATTGCCACAAGCCCCCTTTGCCATCACACACACACAGCCAACAGGCCCCCTCAGTTGCTCACACACACACACACACAGCCAACAGGCCCCCTCAGCTGCTCACACACACACAGCCAACAAGCCCCCTCAGCTGCTCACACACACACAGCCAACAGGCCCCCTCAGCTGCTCACACACACACAGCCAACAGGCCCCCTCAGCTGCTCACACACACACACAGCCAACAAGCCCCCTCAGCTGCTCACACACACACACACAGCCAACAGGCCCCCTCAGCTGCCCACGCACACACAGCCAACAGGCCCCCTCAGCTGCCCACACACACACAGCCAACAAGCCCCCTCAGCTGCTCACACACACACAGCCAACAAGCCCCCTCAGCTGCTCACACACACACAGCCAACAGGCCCCCTCAGCTGCCCACACACACACAGCCAACAAGCCCCCTCAGCTGCTCACACACACACAGCCAACAGGCCCCCCCCCCAGCTGCACTCTCTCTCTCTCACACACACACACAGAGACAACAGGCCCCCACCGCTGCGAGCACACACACAAACACACACAAAAACACATAGCCTACACTTACGTTTCAGTAGCTTCCAGCGGCGATTCTCTGCTCACATGGGACGGCACCTGGTCAGGTAAACAATTCCTTATACGTATGGAGGTACGATTCAAAAACATTTCTGCTCCATTGACCTCGCAGTGAATGGATTCAGCCGAAGTGCCATTGAAAGGTAGCTGTGAAAATAGCTACATTTGGAAAAGTGCAGATTTATGTTTTGTCCACCAAACTACATTGCAATTTTGACTTCCTACAAATGATAATGTGTTTTATGGGATTTTTTTTTAATAAAAGCGACTATTTCTGTATTGTGAAGTCCCTACTTCCTTTTTTAACTCTGCTAATATTACCAAATAAAACCTCTATTTACTTCTATAAAAAGCTTGCTTTCCTCTTTTTTTATGTTGTGATATAGATGTGAGCTGTAAATATATTAACATTCAAAAATCTCCAGTATAGTAGTTGTACTACTTTTTTTCCCCGTGGAGTAAAATTACTGCTCTTAATATTTTAAATAGTATTTCCTTTAAAAAACAAAAAAATACAACTGTTTGAAAAAGAAAACATGTAAAAATAAATGCACCATGCATCATTTCTTGGCATTTTTGGCATGAATAAGTTTAAACTATAAATACATCATTGCATAAGGGTGTTTTACTGAAGTTGGGCTCCCAAATCTGTCAGGTATTATTCAAAATATATAGCTCCTAATGACCCCGTGATCATAGGATTTGTATTATTACACCATAGCAATATGAGAAAAGGCATAACACGACTGTGAAGATACCAGACTTATGTTTAGCTCTAGCTGGTCAGCCCTAAGGCATCTTTGTGCTGATGGTACCTCTATGATATCGGAAAAAGTAGAATTGTACATTATTTTTTATATAAGTATTAAAACAAACAGGATACAAATGACACAAATAACAAAAGCCAGGAAGTTCACTGCACAAAGAGCTTACTTAACAACTGTAACTTAAATGGGCTATATGCACCATTTTCCTTGGAGCACTGATCTTCCGCTTAGCCATTTGTTCCCTCATCTACTGGTAGGCCAGAGACAGTCTGATGTCTTCCTGCTTTTGGAAGGTGCACAAAATGACAAATTTACGGAGACTTCTGAGATCCCAGGTTCTGGCAAGATCAGTCCAGCCCAATAGAAGCCATCACTCCTATTCAGAACTATCTCCCAAGTGCAAGATAGTGTGTACTGAATACTTTAACATATGCTCTTTATATAGAGCTAAAACAAGTCTCCACCCCTGCCATGAATTCAAATAAGCACTTGACATACAGTGCCAACCCTAGTGGATGTTTGAGCAGGGCACCCTGTTTAGGGTGTGGATTGCACTGAGCCAACAAATCGGGGCCAGGTCTGACTGGGCCAATGGACAGGAGGGCAAGTGGGCTCAACCTTTATTTGACAAACCTGACTGTCACCCTGCTCTCGCCACAACATCATCAAACTTGTTTTGTAGACTGTATACAAATTCTCAGTATGATTTTTTTTTTCTCTATAAGCTGTTGAGATTTGAAAGTGAATAAAATAAACTGCAAGACCAATCTGTTATGACCATGCCCAATGGCGTTGTACATTCTAAGAGCAGTTGGGTTATAAAAGCTTGAAAACCAGACGTCCCATGTGGAGCAACCCTCCCTTTTCTAAGACACCAGTTTCTAATACTTTTGTTTGCAGATAATAAAAATTATTCTCTGTCCCAGTGGAGCTTCCAGTGTAAAATCTCTACAACATACACACATATAGGTTAATTCTGTCAGAAGTCATGTAACCTACCAGTATGTTTGAGTGTAGGAAATAACCGGAGCACCTGGAGAGAGCATACAAAATCCACACAGATAGTACACGTGGCCCCAGTGCTGTAAGGCAGCAATCCAAAGCGGTGTGCCACCGAGCTGCTCAATGTTGCCAATAAGGGTGTTGTGTCCATTTATATTGCACTTATGGGAAAGCAGAAATGCCACCTCATGTACAGCAGGGTGTTGTAGGGTTTGGGATCTGTGACATGAGTTTGTATATAATAAGAAAGAATGCATGACAGAATTAACTGCCCAAGTAGTATCCTGAATCAGAGCCATAACTTAAAATTTTAGCGCCCGGGGTAAAAAAACAAAAAATGCCAGCCCCCGAGCCCTCAACTTTAACCAAACGAACCTAAAATATTCATAAACTGCGCCCCCCTTAAGTATTGCGCTCTGGGCGGCCGCCCCTATCGCACAGCCCTCGTTACGGCCCTGTCCTGAATATTCATAGTATGTAAGATTGGTGATGTTTACACCATTTAGTAAGCATATTATATGAAATAGTTGGTTGCCTTTATTTTTCTTTTATTGTGTATGTGATGGGTGGGGCTACTCAATAACAAACTATCCACTTTTAAATTAAACTCTGGTGCTTAATTAGAAACAAACTGCTTTAAAAAAACAAAACAAAAAAAAAAACCACTCATGGTTTTGTTTAAATTTTTAAAAATAGGGATTGTCTTCCACCTGTGCTTTAACTGTGATTTAACACATCGCCGATCTACTAGGAAACTGTGTTCATATTTGTTTTAAGAACATAACACCATAGTAGTTGTTGTTTTAAATGTCTGAGTGATCAATTTGCCAGCAGGTTTTGAAATACATTTAATATGTATAGAAGTATTTGTCCTTAAATGTGAATATCACATTTCCCTAAAATCTTTATGTGAAATATAATCCCGACCTCCGTAAAATACCAGTTAATAAATTTAGATTATACTAGGCCTTGTTTCTTTAGGCCCATTAATCTCCAAGTGAGCTTTGCCGTCCTTAATAATGACTTGGACAGCTGGACAAACAGTGAAGTAGAAAGCATGTATTACTTTACAGGACAGAAATGACACTCATGGCATAAAGTGGTGTCTTAAAACCTCACACCTGTATTCTAGAAAACCAGCATGGATGTTTCCTAATCAATATAAGGCCCTTTTCTCTGTACCTGCGTAAAATAACTTTTTTGAAATGTGTGTTTTAAACACTGGTGCCGATGCATGAAATGTGAAGGTGTCTAAGATCAGGTCACGAGTCGCCAAGAGCTCTATCTGAGTCCGTACCAAAGAGAACTCGTATAAACTCTTACATAGATGGTATTTAGTCCCAACCCGCTTGAAAGCCATATATCCTGACTCCTCTAGTCAATGTTGGAGACTATGTGGGCAAGAAGGCTCATTCCAACACATCTGGTGGTCCTGTCCGAGACTTGTGGAGTTCTGGCGGAAAATTCACAATTTAATTAACAGTCACCTCAGTAAAACTCCCTCCGCCCCTCATACTCACTATTGCATAGGCCTATACCGGACGTCAACAAATATACAATGGCGCTTATAGGCCATATACTCAATGCAGCTAAATGCGCAATAGCAGCAAATTGGAAACATCTAGAATCCCCATCGTTGCCTGAAATTATCAACAGAATTTGGCAGACATATAGATGTGTCACTGGGCCACCTGCTTTTTTACCTTTAAAATGTTCCAAAATAGGCTGCTGAGTCATGGCCTGCCCCCTTGGCTAATATTTTCCAGCCCTCCCCGAATGTCACCATCTGCATAGGAAGTAGTTGTTTTCTAACAAGGTGGTTAAGCTGTGAAATTTAAAAATATACTGGATGCTGTAATTACCGGAAAATATTATATGTAGCTATAATTAATAGATAACATTATGGAAGTGATTGAATCATGGAATTTATCGGATTGACATTTTTAGAGTAAGGAAGGAATTTTTCCCCATTTCAGGTTCAATTTCCAACTTTCCTTTCCCACTGGATATAAAACTGCTGAATCAGTGAACTTTGTAATAGCAGTACCACTGGACTTATACTGCTGAATCAGTGAACTTTGGTTATCTCTATGGTAGTAGAGGCTTATTAGGATAACCGCAGCACTGGATATGGTAACTGGAAAACTGGAGGCGGAGGCGGAGGCCAGACCTGGGTAGTGGGTCTGTAGCCAGAATAAGGGTCAGGGTACAGGTCAGAGGTCGGTGCTGGCAGCAATCAAGCAGGTCAAATATTCACGTGAAGGTCAAGATCACAAGCAGAGAAGCGAGATCCAATATCCAGGCAAATGGGCAGGGCAATAGGCAATCAGGCATGGTCCAAAAGTTCAGGAGAATCAATCAGGAATGTCAGGAAACAGTTAGGGCAGCAACACACAGGCAGTGGACGCTATAACCTTCAGGGTGGCTAAGCCTACCCTGCCTAAAATACATGGAAGGGCCAGTCACAGAGGGGAAGCTCAACAGGAAAATAATTGATTATAATATGTTGCGCACATGCCCGGCTGCCCAGCTGGCTGTGTCGCGGCGGTGAACAGAAGAGCCGGACATGGGATGATGACGGCCAGTACGCAGACAGGGAACAGGAGAGAGTCGCGGCGGCTCAGACAACGCCACGGCTTATGACAATACCCACCTCCCCTTGAAGAGGGGTCAATGAACCCCAACATCCAGGTTTTCCAGGGAATTGTTTAAAGAATTCTCTGAGGAGTTTATCAGCTTGTGAGCATCTTCGAGGAACCCAAGAGCGTTTTTCTGTGCCATAGCATTTCCAGAGTACCAAGAAATGGGTTTGTCCCTGGACTTTCTTAGAATTGAGGATTGTCTCCACAATATATTCGTGACATTCATGCACGTTGACTGGCCGAGGTTTTCATGACTCCTGGAACCTGAACTTGCTAGAGGAGGCAACGGGTTTAGAGAGAATAACGGAACGTATTCGGGATTTTCAATGACGGTGGAAGTTTCAGCCTAAAGGAGATGGAATTAACCTTTTTTGACTATAGCAAAGGGTCCAATGAACCTAGTTCCAAGTTTTTTGCAGGGTTGTTTGAGCCTAATGTTCCGGGTGGAAAGCCAGACTTTATCACCTACCTTGAGAGAAAAGATCCAGTGATGGCGATCTGCAATTTTTTTTTTAATGAAAAGTGACCTGTAGCAAAGTGGAGTGGACCTTTTTCCAGATTGTTCTTAGGCAAGAGGACATAGGGTGTATACCAGAAAGGCCAGAAGGAGAAATGGAGGATAGAGAGTTAGCCTGGGATGGAAGCCATAATTACAAAAGAATGGTGACAACTTGGAGATGTAAAATCGGAGGAATTGTTCAAATGATTGGTTGACTGCCCATTAGACTGTGGATGGAATGCAGATGATAAGCTGATGTTGATGCCAAGGAGTATACAGAAAGATCTCCAAAACTGGGTGACAAATTGCGAGTTACTGTCGGAGACAATGTTTTTAGGCAGATCATGGAGGTGAAAGATACGCCGGACAAATAATAGAGCCATGATTTGAGCGTTGGGCAGCTTGTCCAAGGTGTCATGGAGCCCGAGTTTAGAATAGACCTCGAAGCCCCGCTCTAGATAGACTTACCCCCAGAGAGGTGCGGAGTATAATGATAGAGAGGTATTCACCAGGGATGCCTGCAAGATAATATGGACTTAGCTGCTTTCTAGCTGAAGGTTGCAGGTTGCAGTCCTTTAAGGAGGATTAGAGCAGGGGGAGATGGAGCCATGGAGTGGAGCAGGTCTGCTGGAAAATAAATGCAGAGGTTTAGGTGAACGGCAGTGAACCAAAGCGTTGAGGTCTTTAGAATGTGAATAGCTGAGAACAGGACTGATTATGAGGCACGAGGTTCCTGCAACAATACCGCAGGTCTTGATTGTGGAACAGGTAAGACAGGATACCAAATGAGAAGTGGTGAACTGCAGAGAACTGATGCAATTGTCACACATCAAACCCATTGATTGATGGGCTCTCCGCTGTTACTCGCCTTATTCCCAGCGGCTGTACTACTCCAGGGCGAACGCCATCTTGTCAGTTGAACTGTGCATGCACTGAGGGGCATGTCTCCCCATTCATTCTTTCCAGTCAATCGGATTCCTGAGTTCACTATTTAAACACACCTCTTAACTGTGTAAGTTGCCTGATCTTCAGGTCTCTCCTCCTGTTCAGAAGTCCTGTACCCCGGCTCCTGATCGCTACATGTTTCCTGAGTCTCCAGCATATTGGTCCGCAGATCATCACAGCCTCTGTGTCTACTCCACTATATTTGTGTTAATCGCTCTGCAGATCATCGTTACCTACCTCTTGAGTATCCAGCATCCGGCTCTACAGACTATTACACCCAGTGGAGTATTTACTCCACTGTCCCTAATGGAAACAACCTCCTAGGGTCTCAGCAATTCTGATCCTACTTATTCATGATATCCATAGTTATAGTCTTGGTTCTCATCACAGTCTCACTCATCACCTCCTAAGAGAACCATGACCTGCGGTTTGGGAGCTGCGAACTCCACGCCTGTTAGGAGGTATTGTCAATTTGAGCTGACTATACAGGCATTCCTCTGACCAGAGTGGACGTGACAGCACTGAAATCCCTGGAAAGTGAATAGCTTGAGAATGGGACAAATGATGAGGCACGAGGTTCTTGCAATAATACCACAGGTCTTGATTGTGGAGCAGGTAGCACAGAATACAAACTGAGAGGTGGTGAACTGCAGAGAACTGATGCACTGAGATCCCTGGAAAGTGAATAGCTTGAGGATGGGACCGATCGATAATAAGGCACTAGGTTCTTGCAATAATAATACCACAGGTCTTGATTGTGGAACAGGTAACACAGGATACCAACTGAGAGGTGGTGAACTGCAGAGAACTGATGCACTGAGATCCCTGGAATAGCGAATAACTTCAGGATGGGACCGATGATGAGGCAGGGGTTGTATCAGCCGAATGGCAGAGACAAACAGGATGATGAACAAGTAAAAGCCCACTGAACAATCTCTCCTTTGCTCTAACTGATGACTGGATTATGAAGTTGGAGCTAGGGGTGCCCCAGGATTAAAGGAACAGAAGGACACTTTATTAGGTATAAAGAAAAATATTGAGAATGCAGGGCCCCTACAGTGAGTTGCAAAGGAGGCGTTTGAGAGGAAGTCTTGCCACCAGGTAATGGACCACCATCAAGTCCGCATACAGTAATGACTGGATCAATCTTCATGAAGTAATTCCAACAGAGCTTGCAAATTTGATGTCCAAAAAGATCCCAGCGGCACCACTGTCCAGGAAGGCAGAGATGGAGAAAGAGTGTGCACCAAGGGAAATTGACACTGGAACAAAAAGAGCATTTTTGGAAGATATGATCTGCAGACCTAGACAAACCTCTTTCTCGTCCTCTAGGTCTGCCTTTTTCCTCACTTGCTAAGACAGAAGCGGAGAAGTTGGCCTTTGTTGCCACAATATAAACAAAGGTCCAAGGTACATCTCCTTGTTCTCTCCTCTGGAGAGAGACGATAAGCCCCTAACAGCATAGGCTCCGTAGGTTCCATTGTAGGAGAAGGTAAGAAAAAAGGTGTGTATCGGATGAAGGGGCTTCTATCTCAGCTCTTCTCTCCTTGATACGTCTATCAATTTTGATAGCCAGTTGAATAAGTCCTTTCAGGGAAGTGGGTGAAGGATATTGAACCAGGGAGTCCTTAATTTGATCGGACAAACCTAGGCAGAACTGACAACTGACTGCATAATGCTGGGTCATTCCACTCGTTGTCGTTGGACCAGTATTCTTTGGCGGAGCGCCGGCCTTGCTTCAAGGATCAAGTGGGAATCAGCAGAGGCCACATGGTCCGGGTCAACATACAAGAGACCTAATGCATTAAAAAATGCATTCACTGACTGTAAGGTAGGATTATCAGAAGGCAAGACAAAGGCCTAGGTTTGAGGGTCTCCTTCAAGTAGTGAAATTACTATTCTCAGTCTCTGTTGCTCAGAGCCAGAGGAACGTGGCCGCAGGCGAAAATATAATTTGCAACTCTCCTTGAAATTGCGGAACAAGACTATCCACAGAGAAACGATCCGGCAGATTTAGCTTGGGCTCAACCGCCACAGACCCGGTGGCCTGTGAGGTTCTGGAGACTTCCTCTTGCACAGATAAATGGTGTGACAATCCCTGTACCATCTGGGACAGAGTCTGGATATGACCAGCCAACACCTATGCTGGAGTAGGCTTAGTACCATTCTCATCCATCAGGCCAATTCTTCCTAGGTTTTTATGGCCGGTTATAATGTTAGGATCGCAGCTATTGATAAGACTTTAGAACCGGACTAGTAGAGATCTTCACCTATAGCAGCTGCCTTTCCCATAGAACTATATACATTCACCAGTTCTCGGTTCCCCCCAGGACTTCTCTATGGTAGTAGAGGCTTATCAGGATAACCCCGGCACTGGATAGGGTTACTGGAAGACTGGAGGTGAAGGCCGAGGCCAGACTGGGTAGCGGGTCCGTAGCCAGAAGAAGAGTCAGGATACAGGCCAGAGGTCTGAACTGGCAGCAATCAAGCAGGTCCAATATTTAGGAGAAGGTCAAGGTCACATGCAGAGCAGCGAGATCCAATATCCAGGCAAATGGTCAAGGCAACAGGCAATCAGGCAAGGTCCAAAAGTTCAGGCAAGGTCCCAATGGAGAACCAATCAGGAATGTCAGGAAACAAAGCAGGTCAACAACACACAGACAGTGGATGCTATAACCGCATGGAGGCTAAGCACTCCCTGCCTTAAATACATGGAAGGGCCAGTCACAGAGAGGAAGCTCAGCAGGAAAATAATTGATTATAATATGTTGTGCACATGCCCGGCTGCCCAGCTGGCCGGGTCGCGGCGGTGGCTCGGATACCTCCATGGCTCGTGACTCTATTATGGCATAGACATATTATAACCTCACCCACACATCATAAGCCCCCCAGACCAATATAACCCGCTAGACATATCATAACCCCCCCAGACACATCATAAGTCCCCCCACATACATCATAAGCCCCCCCAGTCAGCATACTTACGTAAGCTCAGCTGGTGCAGAGCTGGAACTCCACCCTTCTTCCTCTCCAGGCTGCTGGACAGTGTGTGATGTCACTGTCCGGGGACTGCGACCGGAGTTGCTATAGACTAGTTTGTCAGAATGGATCATGTGATGTAATCCAACTTGGCCGTTCCCATACAGCAGAACAGCAGTGAGTGTTTGTTTACAGATAGTGATACAGGACTCAAGAGTGCCATAGGTGGTCAGGAGGAGCACAGATGGCCATGAGGTTACACCTGTTCCGCCCTTCATGTCATAAGCGGTGGGAAGTGGAATTTGTATTTGGACATGAATTGGACACAATTGTGTCCACTGGCATAAAGTCAGTTTCATGAGCATGTGCAGAGAAATTTCGGTCAAGAGATGGCATGCACTTACGTTCAAATATGAATCAGGCCCTATATGTGTATTACTAATTATTATTAATATTATTATTATTACTACCATAGAAGATACACTGTTAATCATGTATAAATGTGCATGTACTACTTCTACAATGGATAGGATAAAGGTTTGCATCTGCCTATCTATGTCTGTGTGTATGAGTGCCTTTATCATGAAGTAAATAATATGAACATTTTTATGACTGATGAAGTTGAATTACTATCAAAAGAGGAAATACCAGGGAAATGTTCCAGCCAGACGGTGCAGATCAAGGGAATGGTGTTAGATAGAAAAATTATGTTTCAAGATTGCAGCCCGGTTAAATCCATAAAAATAAAGCTTCAAGGCATCAATTAAGAGATCAAAGCTTTGGCAATAATGCAAAAATATTAATTTTACATTTTCTCTTTTTCAAAATACAAACTATTCACAATAGAGTGAAAATCATTTTAACTCTTTCATCTAATCAGATTTGTCCCAAGTAAGGTAGTGTGTTGGGGAAGTTATCAACCCAAAATAAAATAAGTAATCTATGTACTGCAGTTGACAGAACAACGTAGAAATATCGCTTTCATCCTGCCGGCGAATATTGCATTCCCATCACCTATCTCTTTTTGCAGTTGTACCCGACCATTGTACATACACTACATGGCCAAAAGTATGTGGACACCCCTTCGAATTAATATGTTAAGCCATTTCAGCCATACCCATTGCAAACATGTTTATAAAATCAAGCATATAGTCATGCAATCTCCATAGTCAAACATTAGCAGTAGGGTCATACTGAAGAGCTCATTGACTTTAAATGTGGTACTGTCATCAGGTGCCACCTTTCCAACAAGTGAGCTCATAATATTTTGGCACTGCTAGAGCAGCCTCAGTCAACTGTAAGTACTGTTCTTGTGAAGTTGAAATATTTAGGAGCCGCAACAGTTCAGCCACAAAGTGGTAGGCAATACAAGCTCATGGGAAAGGGATCACTGAGTGCGCAGCACATAAAAATCATCTGTCTTTGGTTGCAACACTACCAAGTTCCAAACTGCCTCTGGAAGCACAAGAACTGTTAGTCAGGAGCTTAATGGTTTTATTTTCTATAGTCAAACTGCTATATAAAACTGCTTATGCGCTATCAATTATATTTGATTTTAATTATTGAATATATATATATATATATATATATATATATATATATATATATATATAGCGGGGTTCAATATTTGGTATAATATACTAATTTGTAGCTTAATGAACTCTATCACCTGGTTATACCAGTGTGTAAGTTCTAATATTATATCTCCTCAGAGAAGATAGTTGGTTAAACTGACATTCCAAATGGGGGTTATTTACTATTTTGTGTATAATAAATATTAAACATGTAGCTAATCCCCTGATATTAGTAACAGGTTTGATTGTCTGTATCAGAGTGTAAGCATTAATTAATAGTCAGGCAGATTTTGGAAGGATGCATGAAATCAATTGTCATTCACAGCAGGCCCGGCGCTCCCATTAGGCAACGTTAGGCAGTTGCCTAGGGCGCCGGGCTCTGGAGGGCGGCACTGAAGCGGGGGACCCAGTAATAATTTATAAATAAATGCTCCCGCTCGCTCGCCCGCCCCGCTCGCTCGCCCGCCCGCCCCACTCGCTCGCCCACTCGCTATAATGTGGTGCTGCACTGTAGCAGCACCGCATTTTAAAATTTACCCGGCGCCTGGCAGCGTCGTGACGTCACGACGCACGACGCTGCCAGTGTAGAGGAGACAGAGAAAGAAGACAGAAGCGAGGAAGAAGAGAAAGGAAGGAAAATGAAGAAGTTAAGGTGAGTACAGGAAAGAGGAGGCTACAGATAACAGGAGGGGACGGGGGACGGATGCTATACATAGGGGGGAGAGCGGAGGCTACAGAAAGAGGGGGGAATGGAAGCTACAGTAAGGAGGGAGAATGGAGGCTATACAAAGGGGGGAGAATGAAGGCTACAGAAAGAGGGGGGAATGGAAGCTACAGTAAGGAGGGAGAATGGAGGCTATACAAAGGGGGGAGAATGGAGGCTATACAAAGGGGGGAGAATGGAGGCTATACAAAGGGGGGAGAATGGAGGCTACAGAAAGAGGGGGGAATGGAAGCTACAGTAAGGGGGGAGAATGGAGGCTATACAAAGGGGGGAGAATGGAGGCTATACAAAGGGGGGAGAATGGAGGCTATACAAAGGGGGGAGAATGGAGGCTACAGAAAGAGGGGGAATGGAAGCTACAGTAAGGGGGGAGAATGGAGGCTATACAAAGGGGGGAGAATGGAGGCTATACAAAGGGGGGAGAATGGAGGCTATACAAAGGGGGGAGAATGGAGGCTACAGAAAGAGGGGGGAATGGAAGCTACAGTAAGGGGGGAGAATGGAGGCTATACAAAGGGGGGAGAATGGAGGCTATACAAAGGGGGGAGAATGGAGGCTATACAAAGGGGGGAGAATGGAGGCTACAGAAAGAGGGGGGAATGGAAGCTACAGTAAGGGGGGAGAATGGAGGCTATACAAAGGGGGGAGAATGGAGGCTATACAAAGGGGGGAGAATGGAGGCTATACAAAGGGGAAGAATGGAGGCTACAGAAAGAGGGGGGAATGGAAGCTACAGTAAGGAGGGAGAATGGAGGCTATACAAAGGGGGAAGAATGGAGGCTATACAAAGGGGGAAGAATGGAGGCTATACAAAGGGGGAAGAATGGAGGCTATACAAAGGGGGAGAGAGAATGGAGGCTATACAAAGGGGGCGAGAATGGAGGCTATACAAAGGGGGGGGGGAAATGGAGGCTACAGAAAGGGGGGGAGAATGGATGCTACAGAAAATTGGGGGGGAGGAGGAGGCTGGAGAAAATAGGGAGACGGGGGATTACACTTAGAAATGTCCTTAAGATAGAGACTATGGTGTCTTTGTACTAAAATAGTGCAGTGACAAAATGCAGCTATGCATAATGAAGCACAGCTTTAATTCACCTTGCTGGGGCTACTGTAGGATAGTTAAGGAACCATTTATGTGTTTTAGTATTTGCACTCTATTTGGCTCTCCTTTGTTGCCCTCTATTAGTATAATTAATTTTACATCTGCAGAATACATTAACAAATGCAAATAAAATAGAACGGTCTGGATTATCTGTCATTTAGATTACCTTTCTCTATTTATTTGCATGTGTTAGTATATTTAATATATCATCTACAGAATACATTAATAGACAGCAACAGAGGAGAGCCAAGTAGTGGGCAGGGGGGCATGTGAGTAAAGCTGGTGTTATGTGGCTAGCATATGTGACACAAGCTGATGGGCAAGGGGTGACATATGTGAGAACAGCTAGTGGGCAGATGGGCATGTGAGAGAAGTTGGTGGGCTGCGGGGGTACATGTCAGTGTGTAACAGGTGAGTGATGTCATGTTTTCTTTTCTTTCGTTTGTTTTGTTCTGAAGTCTAGCATCTGGAGCCTCCCCTCTAGATATCCTGTGTTTGCTCCTGGGCAGCAGTGAAGCCTGGACAGCATTCTGCATCAGACATCAGTGCTGCGTCAGGCATCTGGACTGCATCCTAGCCAGCCAAGAGGAGGTAAGAGTTATTATTTTTAAGTGTGTTAGTGGCTGGGAAGTTAGATTTTTTTTTTATTGGGCAGGGGGGGGGGGGGGGGGGGGGGGCGGCAAGCTTAAGCTTTGCCTAGGGTGCCGGGCAACCTTGCACCGGCCCTGTTCACAGGTCATGTATCACCTGTTTGTAGAATGTGTGTGTATAAGGTCAATCAATGCAACAGCAAAATATTATATACAGCTTGGAAAGCTATTAGATTATCATTGATAGTATATAATCAGTTTAATAAGTAAAACATTCAAGTACTATTCATTGCTACTGTAATCAGTCTAATTAGTATAGCTTCCCAATACCATTCAATGTTATTGTATATATCAAGTTCAATGCTGAGAGGTGCAGTTAACAGTATGTAGCACCAGTCAGATGTGCTGTTGGTCACAAACATTTATGCATAGTGGTTTTAAGTCAGGGAAACAAAAATGTAAATAAAAAGCTTGTATCTTTTTAAAGAAAAAAAAACACCTCTCTACGAAAAGCTGAAAATTTACTGTAGAAAAACATAAAATTTCCACAATACCATTGTACCTAAAATATTAGCAGGCATACCAGCATCAGGTAGCTCCCTTCTCTTAGCTAGATTTCAGCACCTGCAATCTACACTGTCATCATATTTACCCTCATCATTGTGTACATCTTCCTCAAACAATATGAATTCATCCCCGCTGGAATTCACCATCACACAAGTCTGTGTACTTTGATATAATTGCCAATAATGACCTTCCTCATGGAATTTGTAGTTCATTTTATGGCAGAGCTGTCTCGATTTTTGGGCAATTCTTTTAGAGCAGAGCAAATGTCAAAATGTTGTGCTAACTCATCTACATCTCCACTGGGTGTCTTGGGAAAGCTAAGTTTTTTTCCGAGAAGCAGGTGCCAGAGAAATTGAAGGAGGATACGTCATTACAAGATGTTGATAGCTCTTGGATCCTGGTGAAGCGATTTAAGTCCTAGATCTACAATTACAAAATAGTTAGCAGATTTGCTTAGTTTTATTTCATCCTTCAATTTCTATAGCTGCTTCTCAAAAGGTATAATTAATACAATCACTTGACTTAAGCTTACCGTGTCTGCACTCTCTTCACAGGTGACTACTTCGCTGGACTAAAGTACATTCCACTTAAATTTTAGTCTTCTTGCAGCTGCTGCATTCTCCTACATGCTGTTGCAGAATCCCAAAAATGATCCTAAATTTTTCGAGACACAGACATATCTTCTGCATGTCATGTAGTGTTATTAAAGGTTTAGGTTATAGGAAAGGTGTCATGCCTGTTATCATAAGGATTATTCCCTAATATCAATAACTAAAGTATCCAATGTGCGATCTCTCCGCCGACTGCGCCGGACAGCTGCTGATGATTAGGGGATCAATATGATAACAGGCATGACACCTTTCCTATAACCTAAACCTTTAATAACACTACAATGAACATATAATCACTATATATATATATATATATATATATATATATATATAGACTAATAATAAACCAAATACTATCTGCTCCTGAATTACCGTGTAACAGAACCAGTATGAAATTATATAATATACGTGTTACGTGGCGTACGGATCGCATTTGCATGGCTAAACAATATTAAACCAATATACTTTCATTCATCCAATTATACGTCTTCAACAAGACAGACACCAAACTGCCTTTTTTGCTATGAATTTCGATCGCTGTTTTTAGACTTCGTCAGGAGGTGGACCTCCTGACGAAGTCCTTTGAGATGAAACGCGTAGAGGTGTTCGTGGATCTATGCTGATACTTGCTACTTCGAATCTGATGTCCTTGTATAGAGACTAGAAGTGAGCTGTATTGTAACATATGCCTGAAACATTTTATCCTGTAGTACGTGCAATTTTATTCTTTTGAATAAATCTTTTAACTTGGATAATACACCATGGAAGCGCCCCTTTTTGTTTGAATTTTCAGGATTTTGCTGTTCCCCCGTTGGGGATCAGGTGGTTAAAAAAGGGAAGGACGCGCAGAATACAATCTGCTGGTGTTGGAATTCTGGTGGAACATTCACTTGTGATGAACTGGCACGATATCTGTATGAACTGATATTAGTTTTGAAGCTGTGCGCACTGTTTGTCATATCTGTATATATATATATATATATATATATATATTTATATATTTATTCCCTACCACAAGGACACACATACCTAGAGTGCTAAAGGATAAAAAAACAACATATACATTAAGTGTTGTCAAAACACGCTGACAAAAAGGCGCATATAATGGTGTTAATCAGCTGATAAAAAGTAACCACACTTGTTTAAATCTGCATAGATCTGGAATAGCCGGAATGTAAATAAGCTGTACCATAAGCCAGAAACAATTGTACAGTACTACCTATTCACAGCCCACAGTCCACAAGATAGTCTTGGTTAGCTATCCAACCAGGAAGGGTCCAACTGAATGCTGCAGCGAATGCTGACAACTCCCCTCTATAATAACTGCACGGCTGAAAAATGAAGATGAAAAACTTCAAACAAGCAATAAAAGTGATAAAGGACACAATCAAAAAAACCTCTCAATATCCACTCCTGACAAGAAAAAGGTGATTAGTGGCAAATAAAGATCTTAACGACTTTTGAGAGGTAGATGTATCATTGGCGATATAGATTAAGCACAAGGAATGATATCCATCCCTCAGGTGAATGCAGTCAGAATAGTTTAGTGTCCTGATGCATTTTTTGACTGATAGATAATTTCTTCAGAGGAACAATTGCTGACAACTGCAACAAGCGAACAGCACATGGTACTGACTGTCTCACAAGAAGTCTTTAAATAGTTCTTCAGTTTAATTGAAGCTATGTGACACACCTGTCCTATATATTAGCAGTAGGGATGATGTGTCCCTTCTGCTTTGCAGCTCATGACCAGCTATTGAACTGGAATTGGCCGTGCCGTGAGATTCCCCATGCCTCCGTCTCCTCTAGACGACAGGGTTATTGTGGCACTATCCAGACCCGTGAGACCGCAAGACCTGAAGCTCGGCTTGGACTCTTCCTCCCTCGTTTCCGCCTCAGGGAGTGGCAGCTGTAAGTCTCTGCTCAGCACAAGTGCAGTGTCCCTCGCCGCTACAAATCTGGGGTATATGCCCTCTTCCAATAGCTCTACTCGCTCTCTGGGTTGTGGATGTAGTAGCGGCAGTTGTTGCAGTGTGGCCGCTTACGAAAAGGACAGTCAGATCCAGGCCATCAGCAGCACTACCATTACCAGCAGTGTTGCCGGACCCTCCTCAGCCTCTTGCCCTTCCAACCAAATGGTCAACAACAATGAGAACAGTGGTACGTTAAGTCCGTCTGGTGGGGTTGGCAGCCCAGTGTCTAGTACTACCAAACAGTTTGCCAACATAAAGATCATTTATCCCAATGATCTGGCCAAGAAGATAGCAAAATGCAGCAAAACCCACCTCCCCAACCAAGGGCCTGTAATCATTGACTGCAGGCCCTTCATGGAGTACAACAAAAGCCATATTCAAGGGGCCGTGCATATTAATTGCTCTGATAAGATCAGCAGGAGAAGGCTTCAGCAAGGGAAAATAACAGTGCTGGATTTAATATCGTGCAGGGAAGGCAAAGACTCGTTCAAGAGAATCTTTTCCAAAGAGATTATCGTTTACGATGATAATACCAATGAACCAAGCCGGGTGATACCCTCCCAGCCGCTCCATACGGTTTTGGAGTCACTGAGAAGGGAAGGAAAAGAACCTTTGGTGCTGAAAGGTAATGCTAACATGCAAATTCTGGTGTCTGCACCATATATATGTATATATATATATATATATATATATATATATATATGTGTAACATGTATGTGTAATGTAGTGTAGGATAGCATTCACTGGGTTTTTCCATTGTACAAAAAAGTATTGGATGAAAATAGACATTATGGTCTTTGTTGGATCAGTATATATTCTCCTGGAATGTTACGATGTTCCAGATATTAGAAGATATAATACTAAGAAATCACTTATGTTGAAAGCAATAAGGTATCTTATTTTAATAGGATGCCACAGCAACCAATCAGAAATGCTTTTATTGGTCTACCTTGCACCAGACCAATCAAAATGAATTGCTGATTGGTAGACATGGAGGTTTGCACTTATTTGGGTAAGTAACTGCTATGTTTCACATCATTTTAGCTGGGTAAATCAGAGGGACTATCATGAGAAATGTTTGGTTTGAAATGTTTTTAGGCTTATTTAATAAAATAGTGCAGAGAACAATGGTAAGCTGTAACCCACAGCAACCAATTAGATGTGCGGTTTCATTAGTCTGACCACAGTAGGCAGCTAACAGCTGATATCTGATTGGTTAACAAGGATGATTGGAGCTCATTTTTCTTGCCAAGTTATCGAACATTTTGTTTCATGGTGATTCGGCCACTGGAGGCGCTGTTGTTGTTGTTGTTGTTCCATTGTCGACTGTACATAATAGTTCAATTGACCTTTGCAAAGTAACGAAATGAAAGTATGAAGCCCGTTAGTATCCTCTACACAGTGTGGCTTCTGTCCAAATGTTTTACTTAACATTTACAGAAAACAAACCAGCTCAGTAAGGAAAGTTTTAACAAGGTCATTGAGTTAATGGAATATTTTCTTAGATTGTCTTTCCTGTTATATTTGTACTCACAGTATGAATATGCCGTGTCAGGTAACTCTATCCCGACTTGTGTGTTGGAGCTGAATTATGTGAATTATAATAGACCATTTTCTGAACTTCAGAACAGTTTAAGATGTTTCATAAGCAACTATTTGTTCCCACGATGTGATCGTATTATCTACGTGTGGCTCATAAACATATCGAATTGAAAAATCTTAATCAAAAAGATCATCTACAATATGATCGTCATAGTTTTAAAATTGTATCACACAGTGCTTGAAAACAAGGGTATGTTTAGTTGTTGAATGGTAATAATTAGGCAATTCTCTTTTCTGTCATTGAGCGTTATTTAAAGTTTATCAGATTTAGATCTTTGAAAAAAGATTCAAATTTATAGAATTGTGTGTCTGTGTGTGTGTGTGTGTCCGTGTGTGTGTGTCTCCGTGTGTGTGTGTCCGTGTGTGTGTGTTTGTGTGTGTGTGTCTGTGTGTGTCTGTATGTATGTGTGTGTGTGTCTATGTGTGTGTCTGTATATGTGTGTCTGTATATGTGTGTGTGTCTGTGTGTGTGTCCCCGTGTGAGTGTGTGTGTCTGTGTGTGTGTGTGTGTCCGTGTGTGTGTCTGTGTGTGTGTTTGTGTGTCTGTGTGTGTGTGTGTCTGTGTCTGTGTGTGTCTGTATGTGTGTGTGTGTGTGTCTGTATATGTGTGTGTGTGTGTGTGTGTGTGTGTGTACCTAAACTCATCCCTTCTATGCCATGATATTACGAATTCATTACTCTAAATATTAATAAGCTGTTTTCCCTCATAATTATTCACCTAACTAACATAACAGTCGGTGCCATCTGCCATTTGCTGTTAACAATATTCAGACAAGAATACTGTTTTCTACAGACATCCAGGTATCAGAGCCTGGAGAATTTTTATAGTGAGGGTGTTGTGAACATCTGATTGGACAACCACAGCAACAGTCCAATCAGGTTCCTTTTACACCCTGACACAGACTGACTCAACTGTCAAAATTATCTAGGTTCTGAGCTTGGGGGTCTCCAGTGGTGTGGTAGGCGGAGAGGTGAGAGTCATACCCTGAACTTGGATATAATATTTGTAGACAGCACCTTGATGTGCTACCTTTGCCGATGAATGGATGTTTTTTTTCCTATCAAGGGTCTAGCTCTGTGGGCCTTTTATTAGCAATAATTGCTTTGCTAAGCTGGGGTCCCCAAAAATGGCCTTGGAAGCCACTACAGACCCGCAGTCTCCGTGCTGTACAGCACTGGTCTAGTACAACATGGTTTATACTGGGTGGGCAGGGATGGGAGTTCGTTATTAAAGGAGAACTTCACTCAAAAATTCAGTTATGGGTGGAGTAAAATAAGTTATACATAGATGCACAATATTGCCAACTACCCAATCAGACAGCCCCCCGATGTCTGCCTTGATCAGGGGGTGGAGTCTTCACTTGATGCAGATAATCCTGAATGTCATTGGTAGTTCTTTTGAACTCTTTTTAGGCTTCACATTCATGTTGTTTCAAAGTGTAAGATAAAAAAAAGAAGTTTCCTAAATAAAACTTGGCCCACTAAAGTGGTATTATGACTGTTATAAAAAATATTTAATTTTTTGGGGAGGAGGCTTTTTCCACTTCTTCACAGCACAATTTCAGTGTGATGCATCATTCATAAGTTAACAACTTTTTTATTTTATAACCTTAAGCTTATATATTATTTGTATAGATACAGAAAGATAATCTGCAAATAATTATTACTATAAAAAAATAATATTTACTTCACCAGTTAAAATGAACCATTATAGTTCTATATATCCCTTAGCAAAATATTTTTGTAAACACTGTGTGAGTAAAGATAGAAAAACTATGTAATATAGACTAAAAATAAGAAGATAATTCCCCCATAATTCTTCTGATTTCCCTCTATATCAATTATTTTTCATCACTTTTTTTGTGTCAGTTTCTATTGACAAGAATCCTCAGTATTAATTTTGATCCTGATATATCTTATAGATGGGGGATTACTAGTGTGGCTTTATGATTTTTTTTACTTTTTTTTCACTATTTTGTAATTTTTAAGCATATACTTTATTTATTACAGCGTGGATTCAGGAAGTTGTATTTACTAGTCAGAAATCACAGTTTGTGGTTTGAGAAAACCTCTCAATATTCAAAATATATCCCAATTATTTAGTTGCTCCTAGTTCTGTTACACTTTATTATGTGGGACGTTGATTATTTCTTGCTAGAATTATTGCCTACACTTTCATAACATGATTTGTCTATCAATTTCTAGTGCTGTTCCACTTCCTAAATGCATTAGTCTGTATATCAGATTTCTACATTTGCTGCAGTTAGAACTGCTGATTTTGTTTACTGTATAGGTCATACGCTGCCATTGCAAGGGTTGTACCCCTCTAGTGTGTGAAATCTCACTTAAGTCACATAAATAGTACTATTATCACTATTATTAGTAATACAGTATATGTTGGCACGATCCACATATATACTCCGGAGTCTTAAACTTAATAGAGGAACATCAGATATACACAAACGCGTCTGTCATGGTCGGTCCTCCTAGCACATATAAAGGTGCTCACCTACTCTCACTCTCAGGAGACTCCTACACCAAACAGACGCACCCTGCAAAAGTCCATTCTCTTTTTAGATTTTCACCTAGAACATTATTCTTTATGGTGTAAATGAATCATGAGGGGAAATTTTGTATCCTCTATATCACGTATATATATATATATATATATATATATATATATATATATATATATATATATATCTCCTCTGACACTCACCTGTGGTGCAACTCAGCTCTTTCTGTGGCAGGAGAAATCCGACACAACATCATCAATGAAAGCTAACTGCAGATTGGAGGGGCCGGTTTCCAATCAGCAGCTGCCTTTCTATTAGAACCCCTGTGTGTCCGTCCCCGTCCCCCCACACCCCCCTCCATGGGCAGAATCAAGCAGCAATGAAAGTGATCGGCAGCAGTGCAGGCTATAGACTCTGCTAAAACAGCGAAGGGTGGAGATTCTAGGGGATTGATTACAATCAAAGTAATATTATAGAGAAAGGATGAGATTTATTATTTTATATATAATCGTATTTATAATGCTGAAGTGCAGAACAACTTTTGCAGTTCAGCATAAAATGTGCACATACCCCTAAAAAGACAATTTCCCTGGCTGAAAAACAATATTTATTGTAATTGTCCAGGAGGTTTAGCACTTTACCTGTTCAAAGAGGGAATCCCATGATTGAATGTAAGCTTGTCACATGACAAATACATCCAATCCTGGGATCTTCAGCCAGGTACAATTCGCTGCTGCCAAGTCTTCTAAAGAATTGTGATACATTTTGCATTTTGTCCTGTTGTATCCATGCCCTGTAATGTAGAAATGCACAATACATATACTCATTATCATCATCATCATTTATTTATATAGCAGCAGCAAATTCTATAGCGCTTTACAATTGGGAACAAACAGTAATAAACAATACTGGCTAATACATACAGTGAGGTAGAAGGGACCTGCTTGCAAGTTTACAATATATGGATTATTTGCTTGTTCACTAAATATTGGCACCATTAGTAACGTAGTTACTGTAAGTCTATTTTATTCTTATTTGATTTCTACCTGCTACAGACTGTAGTGTAGAACTCACCTCATATTTTAGTCTGTACCTGCTGACACAGACAATCTACTCAGCTTGATTTAATATCTATCCCTCATAATGAGAAGACAAAATGAAAGACACGGTGGTCTGGAAGTCAATAGGTGGACACTGGCATGTGACTACCCATAATCCATTGCACCTACACAGCACCTTCTACTGTTTTATGCTTAGGCATCTGGAACAAGTTAGAAAGTCTCCACTGAACTCTGGAGACCTCATCCTGCTCAGTTCTCTGCTGTACACATGAGAAGAATGACTAAATTGAGGTGTGGGAAGAAGAAATATGTTTATAAAGGGAGGGGGTACAGGCAAAGGGAGACATTCAATTTCAAGAGTGTGCATTTCCCCAATGTTTCGCTCTTATGTACATGTTGTACTGTCAATATCTTTATTTGGATAGGATAGTTTTATATATATAAATATATATATATATATATATATATATATGTGTGTGTGTATATGTGTAATATATATATATATATAAAATGTGTGTGTATATGTGTATATATATATATATATGTGTGTGTGTATATGTGTAATATGTGTATATATATATATATATATGTGTGTGTGTATATGTGTAATATGTGTATATATATATATATATATATATATATATATATAAAATGTGTGTGTATATGTGTAATATATATATATATATATATATATATATATATATATACCGTATTTGCCGGCGTATAAGACGACTGGGCGTATAAGACGACCCCCAACATTTCCACTCAAAATATAGAGTTTGTTATATACTCGCCATATAAGACTACCCCCTCTTCCGCACACCATACGGTACAGCTGCGGATGAAAAAAACAAACCTCGGTCAATTGAATACCACCCATATGTTCTAATAAAATGACAACAAGGGGATGTTGGGCAGGAGCGCGCTTCTCTCATTACAACGTGTAATGACGCCAATCTGTGGTAAGACAGGCTGGTGTGACATGTAATTCTGTGTTATGGAGACTGGAAAGCTGAGCATCTACTATATCAATAGACATGACTGTAATATATTAGGCATCAGCTGTCATATTCACAAATGATCGAAAAGTTTTGTTAAAGCTATTAGTGTGATCACCAGTGTATGTACTAGGACCACCATCATTCAGGTACACAGTGCAGGGTGAGAACTGGTGCAGGCATCTCCATCTGAACCATGCAGCAGAGCGGAGTTGATCTAAGCCCTATTTAAGCTGCTGCTCCAGTCCTGCAGATACTGCTCCCCACCCCTGATCTGTACCTCTGGACAGCAATGGGGTGACATAACACACACCCCCACCCACGCCGCCCATTGTCTTCAGTCAGCTGTATAACCCCGCAACTCTTCCCCCGGGTACCTGTCCGTGCAGGAAGATGGTTTTGTCCCGTGCTGACTCTCTCAGGACAGTCTTGAGTCGGAACCTGGAGAGGGGATGTTGTGTCTCCACTGAGCTCTTCGCATCCCCGCTGTCGCCATTCTGTCGTCTTCCCGCTTCCTCTTATCACCGGTAGGAGCCATTGTTATTAGGAGCATGCGCGGTGTGGCCCGAATGCAGCGCCCTCTGCTGCACAGCTTTCTGAATCAAACCACTCCACTGCCTGCACCCGGCGTATAAGACGACCCCCCACTTGGAGGCATGTTTTTCAGGGCAAAAAAGTCGTCTTATACGCCGGCAAATACGATATATATATATATATATGTGTATATATATATATGTATATTTACTTATATTAATATAGATGACTGAGTTTTATTTCAGTACAGTATTTCATTATAATACTTAACTGACATTTTTCCTGTTAATTTTCTTGTTATGGGGTAGTTTGTGAGCTGATAAGTGAGAACTGATGAGTACAAGTAGGATATAATGTCATTGTCACCTGGGCATTTATTTTTCAATCAGAGAAAACAATACACCACCAAATATCACCAGATACACAGGTTAGTTACAGGCATAGACATATTTTTCTAATAGTTTCATTTCTCCTGGCCTGGGCATTAAACGGGAGAATTTTAAACAACAACTTTGTTAACTATAAATAAATTGTTAATTTACAAAACATGAAGCAGATGAAATAACAGTAGGACATTCATGACTGTAAACATAACACTCTATCTCTGTGCTTGAGTCTTAGAATAGCTGATCGAGATACAAACACCAGCATCAAGGCATTACTGCTGTCTCCGCTTGAAGGATTCCTGTGGTTATTCAATGATTGTACAATTATAGGGTATACAAATATATCATTTTATAGAAACCTGTATTATTGTACAAGGGATAAACCGCTCTCTTAAAACTGCCCCATAATTGTGGTGAGTCTAGGAGTACAAAGAGGGAGTCTCCTCAGTTCCATGGTAATTAGTACACTAGAGACACAAGTTCCACAAAAGGCTAAGACATAATGGCTATTGTCCTATTTACCTGCATATTGGAATGTGATGACTCTGCTGTCAGCACTCACTAATAAAACACTTGTGCATGAATACTTTCATATCAAATGCCGTATATAGTTTGTGGTTAATCAGTCATGGGATTTTACTGTACAAGATAAGTCCCTTACCTGTGTCAGGCGCCATAGGCGCTTATAGTTGCCAAATGAAAAATGTGTCTTGTTAAAGAGATGCTTATTCAAAAGACTTTTTGTGACTGTAAATGTGTAAGTGATGGTGCTTTTTTCCAAGCATATGTGAAATCATTTTAAACATGCTGTCGAAAAAGGGACATTTTAATAAAAAGTAATTTATTTAACCACTTCATGAGCTAAGACAGAGAAGCTATCTGTCCCTCCATCCTATACATTTTCAACTAAATAATATTTATAATAATGACACCAAGCAGTGGAGATAACACACCTTAAATTGGCCTTTGCTCCCAATGGCCCCCTCCATTGTTTCCTGTATGTAAATATTAAATATATTCAATCCCACATTTGATAAATGTACCCCATGCAGTCTATGAAGTCCTGCGGGTATATTTACTAAACTGTGGGTTTGAAAAAGTGGAGATGTTGCCTATTGCAACCAATCAGATTCTAGGGCCTGATTCATTAAGGATCTTAACTTGAGAAACTTCTTATTTCAGTCTCCTGGACAAAACCATGTTACAATGCAAGGGGTGCAAATTAGTTTTCTGTTTTGCACATAAGTTAAATACTGACTGTTTTTTCATGTAGCACACAAATACTTGATAGCTTATTTGTACACTGAAATTCAAAGTTGATATTTGTGTGCTACATGAAAAAACAGTCAGTATTTAACTTATGTGCAGAACAGAATACTAATTTGCACCCCTTGCATTGTAACATGGTTTTGTCCAGGAGACTGAAATAAGAAATTTCTCAAGTTAGATCCTTAATGAATCAGGCCCTAGTTATCATTTATTTAGTACATTCTACAAAATGACAGCCAGAATCTGATGGTTGCTATAGGTATCATCCCCACTTTTTCAAACCCGCAGTTTAGTAAATATACCCCTAGGTGTGCATTTTCCAAGTCCCAGTGCCTGATTGACATTTAATGCTGAGCGGAACCTCTTTAAATGTAATTTGCCCCATATCATTATCCCCAACATGTATAATTAACAAATCAGAGCATTGCACTCCTTTGCAGATTCTTGCCAGTTCTGAAATAATTTAGGCCCACTGCATGCTTCTCAACCACTAAGGCACCACTTGGTCGCATTAGTTCCTAGATCATATATAGCCCGGTGGGTCTTATAGGTATACACGTGTTTCCTACCAAATGGATTGGTGGAAACACCTCCAAATTTGTTACCTTATGATCAGGGCCATCTTAACAGCATTATAGGCCCCCGAGTAAAGCAGTACACTTGGGCCCCTACCTACACAACCACTCACAGGAATAAAAATGTAAATTATCAATAAAATTAAGTTTATATTTATTTGTACCTGCAACAAAAATCAGTGTTTAAACATTAAAAAACATGCTGTACAACTGTTCCTTGATACATGGGTGAATAGATTTTTTTTCTATTGGGCCCTGCCTATGGGGCCCCTAAGCTCGTGGGGCCCCCGGGCAACTGCCCAGCGTGCCCTGGGGGAAAGGCGGCTCTGCTTATGATAACCAACAATGTATTCATGATTTTTGCATTTTCATTTACCAACAGATCTCACATAATATAAGTTAGGTGATGATATCTATATATTGCCCACTCCAACATATTTTGTTTTTTCCTATGACTAAAGCAAGCCCAATGGTAGAGCTACAGGAGGTAGTTGTCATGTTCATATAAGCACCTGTCTTGCTACCAGTATTATTATGCCAGATCCTGCCCAATGCTGTTGCATGGCTTTGAGAATGTCTATGAGAGAAGCTGCTTTCCCGTGTTACATATGTACTACATGTGAGGGTGCACCTTCCCTTTGATATAGTATATACCGGAAATTATATATCAAAATATATTGAATTGATGATAATACGACATATCATTGGGGCAGTGGGTTTACCTTGTTCAGCTTCTCATACTTCGCCCGCAGTATGCTTTAGACCACAGGTAGCAGAGACGGTTAGCAATGTTATCCAAAAGGGGGCACAGACTGTGGATGTTATTAACCTGTCGGTGAAGCAGTTGGACGGGCTGAATAGTCAGCAACATCAGGAAGCTGAATTTCTGTCCTTGTGTATTGCTCTACTGAAATTGGTGCAGACAAAGTGTGTGGCGGCAGAGAAACTGATGAGTACATCCCACCAGCCCCTAGTGTGGATCTCCAGTGGATTCCGGTAAGACTGCTCCAGGGGAAAACAGTGCTGGGAGGTGGAATGAACTGAAATGTATAGAGACTGTAGGCTCAGAACCTGGAAATTGGCCTGTTATGCCAAGAAGGTTCCGGCCTCATATGAGATGTGATAGAAATGTGATTCACTGTTTTAGATGTGATGGTTTAGGCCATATTGCTGTTAATTGTTCACGTACCTTTGAATCTGTGCAATGTGATAATGCTTCCATACATTGCAGAGTGTCTTTGTGTGCCCAGCTAGCCTGTACTGCAGACCAACAGGCTGAGCCAGTTTATAAAATTATGTTAGAAGGTAAAAGGACAAAGGCTCTGCTAGATTCTGGCCGTACAGTTTCTACTGTAAAAGCAGAGTTGGTGAGTTCCTTAAAGCATCAAGGGAAAACTGTTGGGGTAACCTGCATATATGGGGATACTCTGCATTATGTTACCGCTGAAGTACACATAGAAATACAGTTTGGTCACATGGTAGTCACTGTGTGTTCCTGGTTTAATGTATGATGCGATTTTGGAGAGAGATTTTCCCCACTTCAGTGGTAGTGGGCGTGTTCCCCAAGTCAGAAATGTTCCCTTTATCAAACGTGGTTGGTGAGTCAGGAAATGACAAGAGCAGCAGTGGAACACAGGATGTTGTAGCTTCTACTGAAGTAGGAAATAAGGCTGAATCTGTTAACTGTGTGCCCGGGGTTTAAGCAAGGAAAGATTTTTTTGCCATAGAGCAGTTAAAAGGCTCCTGGTAACAGCCAAAGAAAGGGCAAAATTTATTAATTGAAGGCCTGTAGAACCTCGTAAAAGTTTGTTGTACCATTACATGGCAATAAGCCAGGGAGGGGTTATTGTGTCAGATGTTTAAAGGAGGAAAAGACAATTTGGAACGGATGGTACTTCCTAAACCACAGTGTTAGACTGAGCTCATGGTTCCATAACTGCTAAGCATCTAGGGATAGGAAAAACCTCAGATAGAATTTTACAGCAGTTTTTCTGGCTAGGAATTTGAAAAGATATATTTGACTATTGTGCGTCTTGCGTGAATGTCAGTGCCTTGCTCCCAGACCTTGTTGCAGGGGTCCGATTGTCACACTACCCTTTGTTAAGGTATGTCCATCAGGGACAAGAAAGCCAGAACAGATTTGTCGGGAAAAGTGTTTAAAACCCTGGAAAGACAGAGCGACTCTCTCAGCAATTCTTGTCCTTCCAGTAAATACTATTCCTTTGGGTTTGAAAGGAGCTGTAACCAATACCCTTGCATCCTCTACAGCATGAGGCTAAAACGTTTTTTTAGGAAGAAATAGAGGGGCATTTAGGGATTATAAGTTTTCCGCCAATGGGTCGAAACAAAGGGGGGATATGTGACATGAGTCACTGGAATGAGGCTAAATGGCAGAGATATGTGTCCCCGGGCTTTCTGCTGTGTGTACGTTAAAACACCAGGGAGAATGTATAGGTGTGTGGGAAAAGCTTCCCAGAGCTGGTAAGGGTCCCTGATGTAATGTATAGAGAAAGAGAAGGGTGGGTTCCATACATAAGGCCAAGTCTGGGTCTTTTTGGTCTGCCAGTCTCTAAGCAGACTGATCAGGAGTTGCACCTCTGTGGTGCCTGTTAAAATGCAGCTAGGATGTGCTATCTCTCTCTCAGACCTGGGGAGGAGGTTGGTTGTCTCCTGAGAGACTCTGCTGTGGTGAGCAATAAAATGTGTATATGATTTGTGTGTGGGATACAAGGTCCTGCACAGGAGCGAGTGCCTCCACAAATGTTTAATTAAGTGCCAGAGAGGCAAGGTTTATATTTGTGTTTTGTTTACTTTGTTTATGCTATTAAAACTGGTTGAGGCCAGTTACACCAAAAACCCTGCCTGCAAGTAGCTTATTGCTGATGTTTGTCGCTATCTACCCCAGGAGATGGTACCTATTCCCCTGATTACCTCACAATGCATATCTATCTATCTATCTATCTTTGTACACGGGATGTAGCCCCCACTGATGTCTATCATTTATCATTCTCATATTATGTTTTGTTCAGTTAGTATATATACATGGTAGGCTGCCATACTCATATTGGAGCGCACAAGGATTGTTTCTAGAGGGTGACATATTTCTCCACAGTCAGGACAAAGGTCCTGACTTTCAGAACATGCCGTAAAAGCAGCATTTTTAGTGAATGGTATGTAGATATTATAATGAAACAGAAGATATGAAAAAAGATAAACTTTATTTTAAACATTTCTGGTGCAAACAACAAATACATAACATATCAAATACATGTAGATTTAGATTATTATTGGTGAATAATATACGTGCATGGGTATAATACCAAGGGTATAAAGGTTATGGAAAATTGTCTAAAAATTTTAATTTTGCACAATCCAATTTATAGCTATTAATTTATCTAATTGTCTAGTTAATCACCAATCAAGTACATACTAAGATCGCTTGGCTCTACTTTTTTCTCATCTTCTCCTGCTCTTTAATCGGGGATTAACTAGACAATTAGATAAATTAATAGCTATAAATTGGATTGTGCAAAATTAAAATTTTTAGACAATTTTTTTGGCCAATGTTCGATAAAGTGCTATTACCCCTTCCAGTTTCACTAATGAGGGTGGTCTACATCTCATACCAAAATCAGCCCACCTTGGGAATCTTTCAAATGGAAAATCAATTACATATATCTCTGGTGGGATCCACAAACCAACTTCAATTAGACTACTTCCTAAGAGACTACCTTTATCTGGTCAATTAGAGGAGAACCTGATATCCGTCTTTCCATCACCTTGAGCCCTACAGGACCCAGGTAAGTTGGGAGATGAGATGGACCTGACAGGAGACTGAACTCCGGGTGAGCTTTGGAATATATTATATCTTAGCCTTTGAAGCAAATAAGTTGCTGGAGTTTGATGAAGACTTATTGTATGAGATAAAGATGTTCTTCTACTTGGAAAAAAACATTCTCAACAGATAAATATTCAGCATGTCTTGTTGGCAGAGAGGCGTAAAGACAGATTTACCCAACAACTTCTAAGCCACCATCCCGCGTCAACGCCCCAGAGAGTATAGTTTAGATGGTTGCATTGCGAGCAGGGGGGCTATAGAGGCTGCCCACAGGTCCACAGCCCACTTGTCCCAAGCTAGCCAGCAGTCTGATGAACCAGTTGCCATCACTCCCTTTGTCTCTGTTGTCTTCCTCCTTCTCATTTCTTGTAGGAGACAACATGAGCCCTAGAAGACAGCATGAAAGGACAAGGTCAGCATCTACCGCTCTTCACCAGAGGGGTTTCCAGTCTATTTTATCATCTCTATACTTTTTATTACAAGCTTATTTTTTATGTTTTTTCTATCTTTATGATCGACATATTATCTTATGGCAACATCACGATTGTTTTTGTGCTTGTACTTGTGGATCTTGTTGTATTTATAAACACAACAAACTGCTCTTTGTGTCTTTCCTTTGTTTACATGAAATTCCCATTGGACAATTGCACCTTCCAAGACCATCAGAGGAGGGGGGGTACTGTAGAGCAGCGGCTCCCAAAGTGTGCGCCGCGGCTTCCAGGGGTGCCGCGGCACTGTCACAGGGGTGCCGTGGCTAGGGAGAAAAAAACAAACAAACAACTTACCAATCCGGCGGCACCTGGGCCCCAGCATCCTCCTCCCTTCTCGCTTCTCACTGAATGTCGGGCGTGACGTCATCACGTCCGACATATTCAGTGAAAAGCAGCGGGAGAGAGGAGGATGCTGGGTCCCGGGCGCCGCCGGATTGGTAAGAAGACAGAAGAAAGAAGGCCAAGTATGGTAAGTAAAGAAATGGGATGGAAAATGGTGATAGGAAACGGCAAAGAAGGGGCAAATGAATGAAGGAGGCTGCAGAGTGAGGATTTAGAGGGGCAGAGTGAGGACGAAGAGGGGCAGAAGGAGGGCCACAGAGTGTGAGGATGAAGGGGCACAGTGATGATTTTTGTACATGTTGTTGTTTTATTTTGTTTGTTCTTATTCCTCTTAGTATTAGTTGTAAATTATTCTTTGACAGAAATACAATTGAAAAAAATATCTAAAAATATTATTTTTCCTTGGATTTATGTGTATTATTTTTGCAAACAACTTACTAAGTTTTTCTGTCCTGACCTAAATACTTATTACGTTATATTGACCCAACTACTTATAAAACGGAACAGCTCAGTAATTATTTTGGAGTGGTGCCTTGAAAAAATTATGAAGACTCTAAGGGTACTTCCATGGCTCCACAGTTAAGCTTGAAATTGTTCAATACATTATTCCCCATTGTCATGGATCACTCATGTTATTATTTTGGCTTGCAAGACCTGAAGGGAAAAGACAGGAAGTAAAGAAAAACATCTTAGATATGATCATACACATCATAACACACAGAGAGCCCTTCCTGGAAGGCCTGTATCTTTGTTAGGCGGGGAATTATTTCCCCAGAGAAAACAAGGTTTTAAGATCATATGTTTTGCAAATTGTTCCCTGTCACTTGATTAAAAGAAAGAAGCAGTAAAATACAAATTGTACATTCAGGCAATTAACAGATATTTTATAAATCTAAAAAAATAAATAAAAATAAACTCTTATTGACCTAATCGGCTATTTTTTTTATAGAAATGTGAGTAGCAAGCACTGAATTATTACCTTAGCATGTCAACCGTGTTATAAAACAGAAGTATAACTGACGTAGGCCAATGTATTAATTGCACAAATGTGAAGAGTGTTAGTTTTATTTAGATTATTTACAAATAAATGCTGATGACAAGAAGCTTGACAAGGTTGAAATGCAGACTAAACCCTTAGATTAAATGCTAGAGTGGCCGGGTCCTGACATGGCCGCTTTAAATTTAGAAATGTCCATGTCGATCTGCTTGACGACGTACAACTGAAGCCCCGGCATGCTATATCTAAGGACTTTATAGCAGTCTGCATGCTGACTCTACAGAAATGTGCTTTGGGGGTTCACCTGTAAATCTGCATTTTATCCTTGTCGTGCTTCTGGTCATCGACATGTGTTTGTCTACATAGTGCTTGTCGCTGAAACTGGTGTCTGAAAAAATAATACCACCGGTTCACTGATGGAATTTGTCTTAAAATACTGCTGGATTTTAATCAGAGGCAAGGTTTTAAATGAATAAACAAACAATTTTGTTTATTAAAATGCATAGTGTTGATTACCCTTCAAATGCATTCCCCTCTTTGTTTAAACATCCCCACATATAACCATAAAATAAAGACACGGACACAGACTTAAGTTTGGAATAAAAAAGGTCCTTTTATTACATTATTATTTTTAAATTATTTGTTTATTTTTATTTTATTTATCTTTATTTTATTTATCTATCAAACTATCAAAAGCTATAAACAATTTGGACCTTTTTCTTTATAGAGGTGGCGAAGAGCAAGGGCAGCCAGCTAAAAACCAACATAAACCAATACGGTGGAAGATCGCCTCCTTTCCACCAACCCAGGTTAACACCTTAACTATTGGCCGGTACTATACACTATAGATTAACTCAATACCCTCTGAACTCAAACTGGTCAAGCCCTTTCTAGGCAAAAACCTGATACTCCTTACCAGAGTATCAACGAGTCTAATAACATTGAGGGAACCAAGGCTATATTGCCAATACATTAAGTACCGTATGTTTAACAACCTTATGACTGCCATGCTCTCCTGCCATTCAAAAAACCTCACTCCTCGTGACGAGGGAATATACCAATATAATCTGAAACCAGGGCGGGTGGGTGGGTCTCCGGATCCAGGAAACAGGAAGCTCTCTCCTTTTCCCACTGCTTGATATATTCTTTCCACGACACTCCCACATCCTTCCTATTGGCTGATTACACTACAGACTTAGACCCCCCAGTGGTGAGTAACATTATCAGCTTCACACCACATGATTTTAAACTCCTTCGGCTAATGGCCTCTCTCATAATACTATTTACTTGTCCACCTTTATGCATACTATCTGCATTTAACATCATCTGTTTACCCACACAGCTGTTTTGACAGGAGTGTTTATAAAGACAGAGAAGAAGGCACTCTTGCACAAAAAGTAGTATTGCATTTCTGTAGTTCTTAAAATGCCCTTTCTAGATGTCTAACAGACCACCGGTATTTAGGGTACGTTTAGTCCATTGAAAACTAGGTCCAATTCCTCCATCTACACATTTGTCCTAAGGTACTTAGACTTTGGAGTAGCAATTAAACTTTTGTTATTCTACAGAAAATAACTGCTTGAAAATCCTAGTAAATCCATGTTTATCTTTCTGTGCAAATGCTTATAAAGACAAAAAAAACAAAAAAAAACAACAAACCATTATTAAGATAATTAAACTAGAAGCCCCCGACACCTTCTTGTTTTACACATCTTTCATCCATTTCACAGCTTTATGTCCCATTGGCCCCAGATTTTATTCTGTTCTTTCTGCACTGTTGTGCTTATTGAAAGCTGGAGCAGTGGGTGAAGCTGAATGTGGCTGGATCACTTAGAAGTAATATATTGTAGAAATGTATTTCAATTAGTGGCGCAGGCACCAATTTATATCATTGCAAATTTTTGATACTGTGTTATATTTCTGTATCAGCATTGTACCTATTTCTGATACAATAGGCAAATGTTGGAGGGAATTTGTAACTTCTGAGACAGTATGTCATGATTTGGTTTTGCAACGAAATTCTCATTAAGGCTAATTTAATGTGAAGTGGCCAACTCTTTCATGTGAAGTGGCCAACACTGGTTTAGCCAGAAAACACAGCAGGGGGCCGTTACCTTTCTTTCCTGAGAGGCCGTTTGTCCTGTGTGTCTGAACAATGTAAACAGCATGTGATGTGGGAAATCACAGATTAGCATAAATTCTGTTAAGTATAAATTGCATTTAAAATTCAAGTTTAAAGAACATCTCACATCCTGATGTTAATCTTTGAATTAAATATTTCTTGAGGCCTTGTCGGAAAAAGGGTTTGGTTTAGCCCCTGCCAGGCTGTTTCCCAAAACTGTATAAAAATGAGCACTGTTTGACCATGTATCATTATGCCATATGTACACTTCTGGAAAGATCGCTAGTACCACAAACTGGCGTGTGCTACTGTCCTTATTAGGACACTTGAGCTAATAAAACAGCACTACTTCAAGATCCTGCTTTGACAACTATTCACCTGTTCTGCAATTCCTGTGACCTACAGATTAGACTAATCAAATCTGTCATCCGGCTGTTCTGAG
The DNA here is from genome assembly GCF_038048845.1 of Mixophyes fleayi. Classification (NCBI taxonomy): domain Eukaryota; kingdom Metazoa; phylum Chordata; class Amphibia; order Anura; family Limnodynastidae; genus Mixophyes; species Mixophyes fleayi. The sequence goes on from NW_027448223.1 coordinate 219,046, forward strand.
TTTGAGACCCAATATTCCAGTACCACCGCTCTGCCCACTACCTTGGAGCTCTGGCCAGGGTGATAGGCCAGGTGGAACCATCCACAGCAACCCTGATCTAAAGGAAGAGGTAAGGGGTGCCAGCCCAAGTGCCCAGTGAGGGCAGTGGTCTAGGCGTACTGTGTTAGTAAAGCATGTAGGAAGAGCTACTGCAAATTCTATCTTCCTCAAACCATCTATTGTGCTTCTTAGTGGAAAATACAGAGGCTTACTACCATTGACTTCCTGAATGTTTGTTGCAAGATGGTTTTGTTGGGTTTTTTTTTAATGATATTTTAGTATTTTTTATAAGCAAATGAGAAAAATTCAGTATGTTACTTAACACGGACCTATCTTTTATGCCCAACTGTACATTAAATAGATAATTAAACAGCGCATAACTAAGCATATATTTACCATTACCGTGTTCAGCTGTTCGACATCATCTGGGCAATACAAACAGTAGTAATGAGTTCTAAGGACAGTGTTGGATATCACTTTTCTCTTTTCTCAATAATGTTATTTATGTTTATAACTTTTATATTGAATTTATACATTTATTCAAGTTTTACTATTTAGATTTGATTTTACTCAAAACTGCTTGATAGGTATTCTTGAAATTCCTAAGAGAAGATGTATGCTGCATGGGAATTAGTTGCCTTGGTGTGGGTATTGAATAGATTTTAGTTCTGATTGCAACATTTTAAAAGGAATATATTTTATCTATTTTGTGTATAAAATCAAACTTGTTAAACATATTTTTTGCATTTTCCAATGTCTGCAACTTGTGTTTCTCACTTATTAATCTCTAAGTATCCATGACAAATCTTTCAATGTTTAATAATCCAGAGACTGACTGCATGTTATCGTGTAGCTTGGTAAAAATGTGTAGGCAGATTTACGAGCCTTGGTAATTCAACTGTCGTGGCATTTTTATTTTTTTATTTTTTTTGTAATATACCTGACTTCTCTTCAGCTTTAGTTTTCTTGATATTGTAATTTCCAGTTGGCTGTGACATTGGTTGCATGCTTGACTAACTTTGTGTGAACACAGATTGACACTTTTTAATTTCTTTTTTTGCTGCTAAATAAATGGTAGCAACTGGTGGTCACAGCACATTTTTTTAACATTATTCGAATTTCAATCAGTATGTCAGGTCTCTGATAAATAACCAGTGAAAAAATGGTTTACCACTGTACACAAAAAGCATGTAGGGTCTCATACCCACTGGCGTTTTACGAACACCACAGCTTTACTAGAGATCACTGTAATCTTCCTGATGCATTTACATGCTGTAAACGCGAAAATGGAACAAGTAGCATTCAAAAATAAATCATCGGCACAAGCAAAATGCCAATAAGTACAGTTATACTAAAAATAATTGTTTCTAGTTTCATACGCTTTTGACAATAATTAAAACACATTTAATTGTAACTGGCTATGAGCCCAAACTGCGTTTTGTTTTTTTTTTGGTTTTTTTATAGAGCAAACCTTGGTAGTCTTTTGTAACATAAATATATACTCAAGACTGTAGCAGTTTGCAGTAATATATAAAATATGAACATAGTTGTTCAAATAGTGATATGTATGTTTTCCTGATTTTATAACTCTAGTATTACTTGTACTGCCTCAAAATCTTTTCCTTTTTTGCAGCCTCCATTTTCTACTGGTAATGACCTTTACTTTGCTTCAACGGTATCTCGTCCAGTTGGCCCTTCTGTAGCTTCTAAATACTATCCTAACAGTTTTACCCCAGCTTTAAGGAGGAGTGCGCCATCTACAGACTCCTTTGCGGCAAGGCTTGGCCCCCAGGCAGGCACCACAGACCTTTTTTTTTTATTCACTGTTTTTTCACCTACTTAATAAGAGGAGGCACACTCACTATTACAGCACTTTAATAAACATGGACTGGAAGTTGTATTACTAGCAATTTGTCTGCCGTGTAACATACTTTATAATTTTATATGAGCCCCTAGCAGTTGTACTATTTGCTCTCTTGTATAGCATTAAGACTGTTGTTTGTACTATTACTAGTTGGTCAATTAGTCTACCTTTTTTGTGAAATATTTTTTTTTTTTTTTTTTTTACTGTTTCTGAAGAAAATATAGTTTTGTTTATTTTACCTTAGGTGCGATTCAACATAAATTCCCCTGCAGATTGCCGTCCTACTCCTGAGGCAAGGCCTGTGCCTTCAACGTCAACTCCTATTTTGCCTACTACCTCATGGTATGTATGTTTTCCACAGAATCTGTCTGTGTACTTTAATATAGTGTGAGCTTCATCTACCTCCACCAACATTTAAAATTGGTATACTAAATTGTAATATAGAACCAGTAGAGCTCCAGGAGCTACAGAATCCTGTTGTAGTTGTATTGTCTACAGCCATATTTCCTATTTTACCACTCCCTTTAGGAAAATATGTGATAGGTGTGATATTTTACACGGGTTTTGTGGCTATTTAAAGCCTGCTTCATAAAATTGCATTGTGAAAGATGTTAATGTAGGAGTTTGGCCAAAGTAGGTTTCCCTTGATGGGCTTCGAGAACAATAAAGAAAACAAATTATGCTGCTTGTTACCTATTTTTAATTTTTATGTTTTCTTTTTACAATTTAAGGAAATGCTTTATTGAAAAGTATTCTATACGTTTAAATGCAAGGTGGTCTGGTTGTCAATTGTCATGCATATGAATTGTCAAAATTTGTATAACCTATTGTCATTTTTAGAGAGTCTTACATTCTAAAATGCTACTGTTATCTGTGTTGTAAGAAAACTAGCCATGTCAAATATCAAGGTTTTCTTTTTGTTTTTCCGTCTAGCTTTGTTTTAGAATCTCAAGTGTACAGCTTATCCATGTCTCTACTAGAGACGTGAACAGCAGACTGGTCTTATTTGTTGGTATCTTTTAATCCATCTACTCAATTAATATGACTCTGGATATCTAAGTATAAACCAAATTGTCACCTAATTGGGATTAATGCCTTTTTTGCAGCAGGATGATTGCAAACCAGCATTATAGTTATAACAGCATAAAACTGCTTCCTGTTCCTGCCCCTTCCTGATTTAGACTGTTAATGGACAGATTCTGTTGCTTGGGCTGAGTGGTAGGATCACTGTGGGTGGCGAAATGGATGTTAAGTGTTTGTTCAGCACTGGCCAAGCATTTTGATCACTTGATTCTTCACTGGGCCTGTTAGTTAACTACTGGCCTGTGCAGACTGAGAGCCAAGCAATCGGATCATGGTCCAATTTAGCCAGACATTGGCCAAATTGTATGTGGTCCAGTCATTTGGCACTCCAGTTGATTGACTGTATTGAGTCCCTTTTGGTGTACCTGGCCTGTTAATGTGTCTGGTGATTATTCCGCTAGCGTGGACGACTCATCCACGGTTCAGGGGATAGATGACTTGGTGCTGGGATTTAGGCAAACATTAGGTTTTGCCAAACCAGAGATATCTCTGGGTGCTGGTTACTCGCCTTTTAAAAGGCTGATGATGATGATGATGATGAAGCAGCTCATTTGATTTCCTCCTCCGCAATTAATGGACTGGATTACGAAGGCATGGAGCAAGCCTGATCACCGTTTTCACATGCCAGGAAAGTTTTTAGAGCCCTCTACCTATTGCTGCTAGATGAAATTGAAAAATGGGAGGTTTTTCCGAAGGTAGACCCTCCCATAGTGAGGTTAACCAAAACAACCACCTTGCCAGTACAAGGAGGAGTTTCCCTTAAATAAGCCACTGACAACAAATGTGTGGGTAATTTTTTTTTTTTGGGTGGGGGGGGCTTATCCATTTGGTGTATGAGGCTGCTGGGAGTGTTTTCAGGTCTGGTATGTCCACAGCCTGGGTCACTAAGGCCATTCAAGCATGGGCAGAGCAGTTACCCAGGGGACTCAGAGACGGTTCCCCTACAGAGGAGTTATTGATTCTGACAGATCATATCAGAAAGGCCTCTAATTTCATTGGACAGGCTTCTTTAGATATTAACTCTGTTAATGTAAAGCTTTCTGCGCTCATTATTGAAGCAAGACTGTCCTTGTGCTCTTGGTTCGTGCAAGGACCATGCCTCTAAGCGAATGCTAGTAGTGGTCCCAATTGCTGGCATCTCCCTTTTTGGAGCTTGGTTACACCAGCTCATATCGGAAGCAGTGGGAGAAAAAAAGCTCTTATCTGGCAGTAACTCAGGCCAAGCCTAAACATCCTAGGTTTCAGTTCTTTCATCCTTTTAACAAGGTCAGAACATGCTCTGCCAGAGAGCAGTAAAATGCTCCCTTGAGGGGTGGCTTCCGCCATTCCCAGGGCCCCTCTAGATGTGGATATTCAAAGTCGATTGAGTCCAACTTTGCAAAACGTTCTTTATATTTGCAGAGAAATAATTGTCGAGACCAAGTAGTGTAGTTAATTTCACCTTGGTTAGAGAAAACTTTGTGTTTGAAATAAAAACAATATTTTTGGCCTCGCTGTATATGTAGTTTGTTTTAATGTTAAGATAATTTATATTCTAAATTTAGTGGCTCCTTTAACATATGTGAGCAATGCTTGTAACCTGTCTATTGGCAGTAGCAGTCAGTGTTGCAATTGTACTCCATAATCTGCAAGTCGTATTGCATGCTTTAATGGGATGTTCAATTGTATATGTTACAGTGACCCGGCTGGATTAGATATGAAGTATCTAAAAAGAAACGGAAGTGTTCATACTAAAGCACAAAAAAATGGGAATGTTCCATATGGTTGATTTTCTTACGAAATATGCACTTAGGAAAGGCTCCCCGTAGGTATGAGTTACAATCGCCCCTGCTATTCTCACAAGATGAAATGATGTGGAGTCAACCATCACAACCTACCCAGGGATCGTGGCAGGGACGTCAGCCTTCATCAGATGATGTCTCATTCAGACCCTCTGGTACAGATAATACATGGCCTCGCCGTGATTACGTGGCAATGCCAGTAATAAATATGCCAAACCCACCGTTACCCAATCAGAACAGATTCCCGCACCCAACAATGCAGAATATAGAAAATGTTAATACCCCCGCAGCTTGGCCCCAGCCCTTTCCACCTCCTGCTTTGCAAAGCAACCTTAGTACAGACCCGCAGTGGACAGCCCCCTATCCTCCACAAGATAGGAGACTGCCCCATGATTATTTTAACACAACGTCACAAGTTCAAAGCCCATTCTCCCAACAGGTTTTTGGCCAGAGTAACATTGTTTTGGGAGCTGATAATATAGGTCCTCAGGCACCAGCCCTGGGTTTTAGAATAAATACGGGTATCGATATAGCTACACCCGCCTATGGTGTAGGACAAGTAGGGGTTGGTAGATTTGATCCAGTACCTTTGGCTAACATATCCTCTCACCCAGTAACACAGGAACGTCAAGGAGCTGTATTGAGTGTTGTAGAAGCAACCGGGTCCTCGTCACAAGGAGCACCGATAGGAGAAACAACGCTTCAAGCAAATAGGACAACTGATAATGCGCCCCAAGACAGCTTATCACAACAGAGACCGGGGATCTCGGGTACTGCAGTCGGTGAGAATAATGTTTTAATTGTGCACCAGTCACGAACACAGACACATAGTCCCCCTTTGTCATCTACTGATGACGATTCGTCGGATGACGAACAAGGCTCGCGCAAGCTCCTTAGATTGTTGAAAAATCACTTGAGTCACCCAGCTAAGATAGCGTCCTCGTCAATGACTCCACGAGCTGCGTTAGGTGGCCCCATGGTACGCTGTGACAATACAGCTCTGTTAACAGGTGTGAGGCCATGTATGAAAGACCGAATTAGAAAAGGTGCGTTTGTAGATATGTTTTCACTTACAAAGAAAAGTAAGAAAGATTTGGCAGCGGCTTGTGCTAAAGGGGGTATCGGTGAAGAAGCGTATCGCTCTTTTAATAATTGGGTTTTAGGCTACTGTGTTTTTGCAGCATGCTATTTAGATACCAGACCAGCAGCCTTAATTGACGTATGGCATTATCTTCATTTGATAACTGAAATGGCAAATAAGGATGGTCATAATGCGTGGAGGAGATATGATGAGAGCTTTAGAGAGAAGGCTGAAGGGCTAGATCGGATACCATTTGAATGTAAAGATATGGAAACTTGGTCTGAACTTATGCGCCCTTCGGGTGGGGGTCAATTTGGAAATGATAGGTTTCCAGGAACTGGGGGGTATAGTGCCCCCCGTAGAAAGCAGAATAGATGTTTTGCTTTCAACAATTCCACCTGCGGCAGGGGAGAATCATGCAGGTATAGACATACCTGCACGATTTGTAGAGGTGCCCATTCAGCAAAGGATTGTACAAGGAATACAGCGACCCGTGGAAGGGGTCGTGGTATGTCAGGAGCTGCTGCGCAAGGCTCCTTCACCAGTTAATTTGGATTATTTATATAGATGGTTGGGTTTCTTTCCAGACACCCTGCATGCCAAATTTCTCCACAACGGTTTTACTGATGGTTTTAGGTTGCCCATTGCTGGACTGTGCGGTCCAGTGATGGCCGGAATTTGAAATCAGCGTCTCTCCTTCCCCAAGTATTGTGGGATAAAGTTAATAAGGAAGTCACCCTGGGACGTATGTTAGGCCCATTTAACTTACCTCCTTTTGCGGATTTAATATTGTCCCCTGTTGGTGTTGTGCCAAAGAAAACGGCAGGTAAATACCGTTTAATCCAGCACCTGTCTCATCCCCCGGGTTTTTCAGTGAACGATGCCATTGACGAGAGACACAGTTCAGTGAGCTATCAGTCTTTCGAAGAGGCATTAAAGCTTGTTAGATCATTTGGGAAGGGTGCGCTTTTAGCTAAAATAGACGTAGAATCAGCATTTAGATTGCTTCCCCTTCATCCAGAATCTTTCAGATTCATGGGTTTTAAATTGCAAGACGGCTACTATATTGATCGCTGTCTTCCAATGGGATGTTCGGTATCTTGTGCATATTTCAAATGTTTTAGTTCCTTCCTGCATTGGTGTATACAAGCAGGAACAGGGCACGTTGGCCTGGCTCATTATTTGGACGATTTTTTATTCATTGGCCCAGCCGCATCGTCAGTTTGCGCAGATGTATTGTTTTCGGCAAAATCTCTTTTTGCCGTTATGGGAGTTCCAATAGCCCATGACAAAACTGAAGGCCCTATTGATTGTTTGTCTTTCTTGGGTATAGAAATCGATACTACAGCAGGATGTTGTCGTCTACCCAAAGAAAAGATCGATAAGTTACTTTTCGTTATCTCGGAAGTGTTAAGTTCAGACACAAGTACTTTGAAGGGGATACAGTTATTGTTAGGATTATTGAACTTTGCTTGCAGAGTCATTCCGATGGGAAAGATTTTCTGCAGAAAGTTGCAATTAGTTACAGCGGGTTTAACGAAGCCCCATGCTCGGCTTTGTTTAGCCTTGGACATACGATATGACCTTCAGATCTGGTCCACATTCTTAAAAGATTTTAATGGAGTGCGGATTTGGTAGTCTCCTATTGTATCTAGTTTAGAATTAGAGCTCCATACAGATGCCTCCAGAGCTCACGGCTTCGGAGCCTTTTTTAAAGGAGAATGGTGTGCTTCCCCTTGGCCGATAGAATGGAGACAAAACGGTTTAGTGAAAAATCTATTGGTATTGGAATTATTTCCAATAGTATTGTCCCTTGAATTGTGGTCCAGTAGTTTGTCGGGCCAAAATGTAATTTTTTGGTATGACAATTTAGGTGTCGTCCAGGCCATTAATCAACAAAAGTCAACTTCGTTACCTGCGGTCAATCTGTTGCGCAGACTGGTACTTTTGTGCTTAAAGTTTGATATCTTTTTCCGGGCTAAACATGTCCCAGGAATAGAGAACCAGGTAGCCGACTCGTTATCTCGTTTTCAATGGAGTCGATTTAGAACACTTGTCCCACACGCTAATTTAATTGGAATTCCTTGTCCTCTTTACGCTTGCCAGATCCAACTGCCCATGTGTAAGTTTGCAAAACTAGGAGCAAATGTTGTGCCCATGGCTGTACCGCATATTTGAAGGTAAAACACTTCTAAAAAATTAAAATAATTATGAGACAAAATAAAAGGTCAGGAGGACCAGCCCAGGTACACCAGCAACGAGACACGCTAGCAGCGTCATTTACCCAGAAGAAACCCGGTACTGGATGCCGGTAAGGAGCCCAGTGGTGGCAGCCTTTGTAAGCCCCTCCTACTGTGGCAAGAGGGCGCTTTTTGGATAACGAAAGGGAACAGTGGCAAAGTAAGCCCGGCCGGTTCCCAGTAACATCAGACAGGGTGGCATAGGCGGTCCATCCTGTTACAATATATATATATAATATATATCTCATTACTTATAGGGCTGTTTAATGAATGTTTACAGTCCTTGAGTTGGTTTCAAGTCCGACCAGGGCTATTCTCGCGCCCTAATAAACATCTACTCAGTGGAAGTAGCAAAAGTGATAAGTAACCATGCACCATAAGTTAATGTTCCATGTTTACTTTATAATTTTCTAAAATTTGAGAAAAGCAAAGATGGCACAGATAATCCTCTACAACATATAAAAAACACATATAAAAAAAATATGTTGGTTCTCTTTAAATGCAAGGCTTAATAGTCATTACATTTTCTATAATTGCAAATCATATATAAATAGAGCTGTGTTAGTAAACAAACTACCTATAGCAAGTGATCTCCTGGGGCCTGATTCATTAAGGATCTTAACTGAAGAGGATCCTTATTTCAGTCTCCTGGACAAAACCATGTTTCAATGGAAGGATCCCTATAGCCAAGTACTCTGCCTCACTTGTTTGTCACAGTTTAGACATCACAGGACTCCATCTACTTTCCTGCTACTAGACACACTGCCTCTGCTCTGATCCCCACTCACAGTATGGGGGACTTTTAAATGTGGCTCTCACAGGGTCCTCTCTCATCACATGTGCCTACCAGCCAATCACACACACTCCCCACCAAGGGTCTCTCTGTCCATCCATGCCTCTACTCCAGACACTATCATCCAAAGGGTCATCTTTTGGGACCGTTGCCGCTGAGGACTCTCCCACTACCATGTGACAGGTGCCGCCCATGTGTGAATTGCAGCTGACAGCGCACACGGATGGAACCAGGTAAGTGGGTGGAAGTTAATATACCGATCACTTATGAATCTGCAAATGCCATTTTATGATGTAATGAACATTTTTTAATGCACGAATGTACCCATTTATATAAGATGCCCATGGGTAAGCGATGCAGTGTCTGCAGAGATTGCAAAAGTTGGATATAAGGAATTGGGCAGATATTTGTGTTCCAAGTTAAATGTGAGCTGGGTGCACTCATTCTCTTCGTACTGCAGCCCTCAAAAATTAGGTTTAATTTTGCAGGATAAGATATGTAAATGAGATTTAAGGTTTGGTGAGGGCACATTTACATGGGAAATTCCCTGCTTATGGAAAGCTGCAGAGCCTCTTTCCTGAGCGAAAAGGCTGTCAGTAATGTGAGCAACTATCTACTTTCAATAGGAGGGTTTTATACTTACCAGATTCATTTGAAGTGGGCATGGCCATGTGATAAATATATTCAATCAGCAAAAGTGGGCCAACCCATTTTGTGTTGTTCACAAAAGCGGAATGCGGTCACGCACATGGCTATGCACTAGGCCAGTGGTTCCCAAACTTTTGCAGTTCGCTGCACCCTTAGAGTCTCCAAATTTTTTCAAGGCACCCCTCCAAAATAATTACTGAGCAGTCCTGTTTTAGAAGTAGTTGGGTCAAAAAATTGTAATAAGTATTTAAGTCACGACAGAAATACTTATTTTGTTGTATGTAAAAATGCCCCTCTGCATCCAGGCACACTGCCCCCTCTGCATCCAGGCACACTGCCCCCTCTGCATCCAGGCACACTGCCCCCTCTGCACACCAGGCACACTGCCCCCTCTGCACACCAGGCACACTGCCCCCTCTGCATCCAGACACACTGCCCTCTCTCACATTGCCCCCTCTGCCCTCTGTCACGCTGTCCCCTCCTCTGCCCTCTCTCACGCTGTCCGCCTCCTCTGCCCTCTGTCCCCCTCCTCTGCTCTCTGTCACGCTGTCCCCCTCCTCTGCCCTCTGTCCCCCTCCTCTGCCCTCTGTCACGCTGTCCCCCTCCTCTGCCCTCTGTCACGCTGTCCCCCTCCTGTGCTCTCTGTCCCCCTCCTCTGCCCTCTGTCCCCCTCCTCTGCTCTCTGTCCCCCTCCTCTGCCCTCTGTCACGCTGTCCCCCTCCTCTGCCCTCTGTCCCCCTCCCGGCCAGGACGCCTGAGGAGACTGGAAATGAGCCGCGGCGGCCCGTCAGGGAGCCGCGGCTCGTAACAATTTGGGAACTGCACAGTACAACTTCTCTTTATGTCAATTTAATGCTGGGAATTTGGGAAAATCTCCATAGAAACATAGAATTTGACGGCAGGTAAGAACCCCGTGGCCCATCTAGTCTGCCCATTTTTAACCTATGGTGACCTCCAACCCTATTTCATCCTTAGTTATTTGTAAAGATATCCTTATGTCTATCCCAAACATGTTTAAATTGCTCTACTTTATTAGCCTCTACCACTTCTGATTGAAGGCTATTCCACTCATCCACTACCCGTTATGTGAAGTAAGTTTTCCTCAAACTTCTTCTGAACCTACTTCTTTCCAGTTTCAGTGCATGTCATTGTGTTCTAATACCTCTCTTCCCTTGAAGAATGTTTTCCTCCTGTACCTCAATACATTTGAATGTTTCTATCATGTCCCCTCTTTCTCTTCTCTGCTCCAAACTATATATATTTAGTTGCCCTTCTTTGTACAGGCTCTAATGTATTTATATCCTTCTGGAGATATGGCCTCCAGAACTGAACACAGTATTCTAGATGAGGCCATACCAATGACCTATACAGTGGCATTGGGCCTGATTCATTAAGGAAAGTTAAGCGAAAGTAAGTACAGCAAAACCGTGTTACATTGGAGGGGGAGGTAAATTTAAAATGTGATGACAGATTTATATTTGGAGTAAGGCATGTCCTAGATCAACTTTGAATTTCAGTGTACAAATAAACTGTCAAGTATCTGTGTGCTTCATGAAAAAACAGACAGTATTTTTCTTATCTGCAAAATAATAAACTAACTTGCACCCCTTGCATTGCAACATTTGTTTTGTCCATAAAACTTGAGTAAGAAAACTTACTCAATTTTTTGCTTAACTTTCCTTAATGAATCAGGCCCATTATTACTTCTTTCTTTCTACTATTGATTCCTCTCCATATGCAACTAAGCACCTGACTTTCTTATTGCTTTGCTACAATGCTTATCTGCCTTTAAGTCACCTGAAATAATGACTCAAATATCCCTTTCCTCCTTATTATTATTATTATTTATTTATAAGGCGCCACAAGGTTTCCGCAGCGCCGAACACAGTACAAACAATGGACAGTACAGGGAATAACAGTACAGAACAATAAACGAGTAATACCGAGACTTCAGATGCTCCAGGAAAATCAAGAATATTGAGGTTGGAGCAGAAGAGAAGGTAGAGAGACAGGAGGGAGAAGGGCCCTGCTCATTTGAGCTTACATCCTAAAGGGAGGGCAACAGACAATAGGCACAGAGGGAGTCAGAGGAGGGGAGCAAGCGCACCCTTTTCAAAGGAGGATCTAGGAGATGAGAGCGAGCATGGAAAGAGGGTTAAGTGGAGGGCTGGTAAGCCTTGAGGAAGAGATGAGTTTTGAGTGCCCGTTTGAAGGAGCACTCCTCCTTAGTAGTTTCCATTAAAGTGCCATTAACACTATATTTAGCCTTTGAGTTTTTGAGACCCATGTTCATGATATTGCATTTTTTGGCACTAAACTGTGAATTCTTGGCCATTCCTCTAGTCTACCTAGATCATCCATCATTGGTTTTACCCCCCTAGTGTGCTTACCTTGTTGCATATCTTTGTGTCATCTGCAAAAAGCATATACTTTCCCTTCAATACCATTTGTGAAATCACCAATAAAGATAAGCACTGGTCCAAGTACAGATCCTTGAGGTACCTCACTGGTAACCTTTCCCTCCTGTGAATGCACTTTATTTACTACAAATCTCTGTTTTCTATCTTGCAACCAAGAGCTTATCTAGTCAACCATCTTAGAATCCAATCCTAAGCTTTCATGTTTATTTTACAGTGTGAGATGTGGGACAGTGTCAAAAGCCTTACTAAAATCTAGATAAGCTACATCTACTCCCCACCCCATTCATCATCATCATCATCATCATCATTTATTTATATAGCGCCACTAATTCCGCAGTGCTGTACAGAGAACTCATTCACATCAGTCCCTGCCCCATTGGGGCTTACAGTCTAAATTCCCTAATATAGACACATACTCACACACAGACAGAGAGGGAGACAGAGACTAGGGTCAATTTTGATAGCAGTCAATTAACCTACCAGTATGTTTTTTGGAGTGTGGGAGGAAACCGGAGCACCCGGAGGAAACCCATGCAAACACAGGGAGAACATACAAACTCCACACAGATAAGGCCATGGTCGGGAATTGAACTCATGACCCCAGTGCTGTGAGGCAGAAGTGCTAACCACTAGGCCACTGTGTTGCCCTTTGATCTATTACTTTGATCACCCAATCAATAAAGTCAATAAGGTTTCTTTGACATGATCTCCCACCAGTAAATCCATGCTGCTTGGGATCCTGTAAGTTACTGGATTTGAGATATTGTACAACGCTTTCTTTTAAGTGTTTCCATCATTTTACCTACTACTGATGTAAGGCTCACTGGTCTGTAGTTGCTTGGATCTTCCTTGCAGGGGCGCACGCAGGGGGGTTTCTGGATCTCCAGAAACCCCTCTCCTCCGCTAAAGAAGTGCCCCATCATAGCTGCACTGTACTATATAGCAGCCGCGGCGCTGTCAAAGAAGCGTCCGCGGCGGTGCTGTATTGTATTACCCCCCCCATAAAAATCCTGCATGCGCCACTTTTGTGCAGTGGGACTACATTCGCTCTTTTACAGTGATCCAGAATTACTCCTGTAGCTAGTGACCAGTAGAATAAATCTGTTAATGGTACTACCAGCACCCCTTTAAGCTCTTTTAGTATCCTTTATGTATCCCATCTGGCCTCATTGATTTATCCACTTTCAGTTTTGAGAGTCCTGTTCGGACCTTCTCCTTTGTAAATGTACATGTATCTACCTCATTTTTATGAATATACCTGCAACTTAACTGTGGCCCATTCCCTTCTCTTTCTGTAGTGAATGCTGGGTAAATTAATTATTAAGTGTTAGGACCCCTCCAACCAGTACATCAAAACCCGGAGTCTACTCAGAAGTCTGGTTTTCGCTGGAGCCCCTAATGGTGGGGACAGACTTGGCCGCAGACAGCTGAGGGTCGTGAGTTGTGCACTGACTGGGGAGATCCCAGCGATAGCATATAGGAGCAATTAGCAGAGTGAAATCCAGGCAGCAGACAGAATATCCAGTAAACAAACCGAGGTCAGAGGTCACAGGCAAAACAGCAGCGTAGGAGTCCAGGCAAAAAGATCAAGGGGCACAGGCAATCAAACGTAGTTGGGTATTAGGCAAAGGTCGGCAACAATAATCAAATCCAAAGGTAATAGGGAACAAGGAAAACAGCAGGCTAGTGTGCAGCAAAGCAGGAACTATAACCGGCAGGGGAGGATTGCCCCTCCCTGCCTTATAAATGCAAACTGGCCAATGATGGGAGACTGGGGGCATGTCTAGTACTTAGCCACCTGGCTAAGGTTTGATTAGCGCGCGCCCGGCTCCCCTGAATGCCGGGACGCGGCGCTGCAGCTCACTAGCGTCCCGACCGTTGCCTTGGCAACGGCCGGGACAATGCGGAAATGACGTCCCGGTTGTCATGACGACGGCCGGGACGTGAAGAGAGAGGAGGAAGCGAGTCGCGGCGGTGCCCGGAGCCGCCGCGGCTCGTGACATAAAGATGATCAGCTAAATCCTTGCCTCCTTCAACAAGACTCTCACAATCTGTCCTTAGTCTTTTTCCGTCTTTTGTTTCTCTTCTTTCACTTATATACCTTCTGTCTAACAAGATACACCTCTTTGTCTTCATGACTCTGAGTCTGCTTCTACACTATATGGACAAAAGTATTTGGCCACACCTATTAACTATTGAATTGAGATGTTTTAATCAGAACCATTGCCAGAGGTGTATAAAATCAAGCACCTAACTGTGCAGTCTATAGTTGCTAACATTTGTGCTACAAAAGGAGTCTTTTTGAAGAGTTCAGTGACTTCAAGTGTGGTACTGTGATAGGATGTCACCTTTGCAAAAAGACGGTGTGTGAAATCCCTTTCCTGCTGGATATTTCACATTCAATTGTAAGTGATAAAATTAGAAAGTGAAAGCATTTTGGAACAACAGCAACTCAACACAAAGTGGAAGACCACGCAAAATCACAGAGCGGGGTCAATAACTGCTAACGCGCATGGTGCATAAAAGTCACCAATGCTCTGCTGATTCCATGTAAGCATATTAAATGTACGGGAGGCAGGGCCATCTTAACAACATTATGGGCCCCCGGGCAAAGCAGTGCACCGGGGCCCCTAGATATAGATATAGATATATAGATGTATACAGATACAGATATAGATATATAGAGATAGATAGATGTACTTGCTCAGTGACGCTTGTAGGTTTTTTTTGCAGGTTTTTTTCTTTTGCAGGATTATTTATTCTCATTAAGAGCCATGCCTATGGGGCCCCCTTGCCCGTGGGGCCCCCGGGCAGCTGCCCATCGTGCCCAATGGAAAAGATGGCCCTGACGGGAGGGCTGTTTTTCAGGGTTTGAGCTAGGCCCCTTATCTGCAGTCAGGGCCTGATCACTAGGCTGACCAGGCTGACCACTAGGCTGACCAGGCTGCAGCCTGGGGCGCTGGGTCCCAGGGGGCAGGGGGCGCGGCGCTGCGGGTATTTATTTTTAAAAAAATTTCTCCATTCATTTTTTTTCGGGGTGGGGGAGGGGGGGTCACCGCGCGCGGGGGGGGGGGGGGGGGTCGCCACGGGGGTGGAGGGCTCGACGATCAAAAGCATTGGTGGTCAGTGGTTAGCAACAAACAGCCAATCGCCAGGCTGCCTGTTGCTGTGCAGCAGACAGGAAGCAGGACGTCTTCACTTCCTATCTGCTGATCTGAGGAGAGGAGCGACGCTGGCACAACTACAGGTAAGTGAAGGGGGGAACTGCCCTGCATATCTATAGGGAGGGGGGGGAACTACACTGCATATCTATAGAGGGGGGGGGGGAACTACCCTGCATATCTATAGGGAGGGGGGGAACTACACTGCATATCTATAGAGGGGGGGGGGGAACTACCCTGCATATCTATAATGAGGGGGGGGAACTACCCTGCATATCTATAGGGAGGGGGGGACTACCCTGCATATCTATAGGGAGGGAGAGGGGGGACTGTCATGCATATGTATAGGGAGGGAGAGGGGGACTGTCATACAAATCTATAGGGTGGGAGGGGGGGCTGCCATGAAAATCTATAGGGAGGAAGAGAGGTTGATATGTATGAAGGAGGGCAGAGGAGGGGGGCTGATATATGTGACTGGGGGAGTTTTGATGTGACGGGGGGGATAGCTACAGAGTGGAGGTAAGGAAAATAGCTGCAAGGGGGATGGATGCAGGGTGGGAGGTAAAGAAAATGGCTGCAGCAGGGGTTAAGGAAAATGGCTGTGGGGGGGGGGGGGGGGGGGGGTTGTGGTTAAGGAAAAGGGCTGCAGGGGGTATTTAAAAAATAGAGCAGCTTTGGGGGGCAGAATCTCATGATTGTGTGGTGGTCACATGGGTGGTCTCAGCAATCACTAGAATACTAAATATTAGTGAGATGGGGCTGGTAGAGGTTTGTATTTGATTGACAACAAATATTCAGATATTGCTTATATATGCCTGTCCAATGGGGTAATATGCATTTGCTAAAGAATATCTGGAGATTGCTGCTATGGCAGCAGAAAGGAAAGTGTCCAAAAGAATGGCACGTTCTGAAAGGTAATTAAATATAATTTTCCTATAGGTGCACTTCCTTTTCTTGTCTGAGACATAGTGCCGTATTTTGTGCCCCAGCAGCTGTGAAAATGGTGTAACGGAATGTGGCGTTGAGAGATATTTAAAGATTAAATCTTGTTATGATAAACAGCTATTATGAACATCCCCATACTGGTCCACACTAATGACCCCACATACCGCAACCTGTGACATAGTAATATACTTCATGGTACATTATACTGTAAATTGATTACAGTATGGGCGACAATGTATACCATGTCCGTATATGCATGTACATATATACCTTGTTTGAACTAGGGCACTACACTGTCTGGCATATCATTTATTTGTTGGGTCCCATTACTCTAATATGTTATATACTAATATATATATATATATATCGCCTTCCCCCTACCAGGGGCTTGCTGCTGACAGCTGCACACTGTGCAGGTCCGTTCAGCAGTGACAGTATGCTGCCCGGCTGCTCTGATTGTGTTTTAAACACAATCAGAGCAGCGGGACAGCACACTTTTCATGCAGCTTTGCATGAGGTACATTTTGCATGTTTCACATATGTCTAGTATAGTGAGAGTATGACAAGCTCAATAAATTAACAGCAAACCATCTTTCTTTTTTTGTGCCTTAATCAAATGTTTTGTCATTTACCGTGGCACATGTAATGATTAAACTGAGAGCATACTATACACTGTCATTAGTAATTTTTACATCCTTGTAAACCTAACATGTTGGGAGGTACACTATATAGTAGCATGAAGAATGGTGGTAAACAGGTTTCTATTGCTGTACATTGTAGTATGAATGCCATTAAAACTCTGAATTTCACATTTATCATATATCTATACAGTACTTAGATTTAAGACTGTGGCATCCCATTTAAAGTGGGTTGAGTGGTCTTCACAAACACATCTGGACTGGTCCTTGCTTTGGACTGTAGTGAAATCCTCTGAATCAGATAGTGACACCACTACCTGTAATAATTAGATAGTAAAAGGGACATCACATGAGAGAATAGTCTGTGGTTACAAAATATAATAATTTGGATCTGAAAAATTGCAAAAGCAATGTGCTAAACATAGGAATAATGTACGAGAGGAAGGACATTTATCTATAGTTAAAGTTAATTCCAGCCAAAATTCAAAATGTTTGAAAAAAGTTTTGGGTGGAATATTAGAAGTTATTCCCATCCCAAAATGTACTAACCAGTTGTCTTTACAAGGTTTGGCAGGATTACTCTTGTTTGCTTCCACTTTTGACTTGTCTCACTACCGACAACCCTATCTTGCCCGAAAAAGATGGGCTTGGCATTAAAGCGATGAGTAACACAGGACACCATGCAAGTAAACTATTTGGATGCGGTATAACTTCTGATTTTCTACCAAAAATGGAAATATTGGCTGGAGTGATTCACTACTAGAATGTAGCAGGTGAATGTTTTAAACCCATTGTCCAGTCTTAAAATGGGTCGAGGGACAACGCCAATGTTAAATATCAAATACATTAATCAAATTAAAAGGCAGGATCGATATGGACCTCAATTGCAGCAACCAGAAAGGAACTCAACGTATCAATAACATTAGGTATGACGGGAAAAGGTTAAGACAATATCAAAAATATCTCCTGCAAGTATCATTCTTTACCTCATAAACAAACCAGCATCAAAATTAGCATCTGTTAATATAATTTTAGCTTTTTAAGTATTTAAAAATATTTAGCAAACACAAACATTAAAAAATCAGTAGTATAGTAAACACATACAAATTACATTATAAATAAATGGGGGGGAGGGGAGGGGAGGGGAGAGAGAGAGAGAGAGAGAGAGAGGGGGGGGAGAGAGGGGGGAGAGAGAGAGAGAGAGGGGGGGGGAGAGAGGGGGGGAGAGAGAGAGAGAGGGGGGGGAGAGAGGGGGGGAGAGAGAGAGAGAGAGAGGGGGGAGAGAGGGGGGGGAGAGAGAGAGAGAGAGGGGGGGGAGAGAGAGAGAGAGAGAGAGAGAGAGAGAGAGGGGGGGGGAGAGAGAGAGAGAGAGAGAGAGAGAGAGAGAGGGGGGGGAGAGAGAGAGAGAGAGAGAGAGAGAGAGAGAGAGAGGGGGGAGAGAGAGAGAGAGAGAGAGAGAGAGAGAGAGAGAGAGAGAGAGTGTGTGTGTGTGTGTGTTGGGTACATCATTACGATGACTATGAAAACTCTATTGGTAGATTAGTCTTGGTAGTTTAGTCCTTGTATTAGTACAGTGGTTTTTGGGTGTTACTATTTACCACAGTATATATAATAATCAGCACAGTGATATAGTTTACTACTACTATTATAAACAATTCACATGGGTAGTTGCTTTGAATCTTCTGATTGCTAAAAAAACAGTGCAACTTTGAGTCTAAAATTTTATTTCTGAAGTTTTACTACTACTACTGCGATCTTAACCCCAAAAGTGGGGATGAAGACCCTAAAATATCGAAATGTCCGTCTCAAAATTAATGAAGTAACCGTTCCTTCTTCCCTGCAGAAAAAAAGAGCATTAGTAGGCAAGGACTTATGGTTCAGTGACAATTATTCAAAGAAAGCTTTAATTGTGCTTTGGCCATATATGGGTATTATGGGGTGCATAACATGTAACAGTCCCATAGGCTTCTGTGGCCCAGAATTCTGATAGTCAGGCAGTACTTAAAGTAAAAGGCATGCAAGTAACTTCAGATCAACAGACTGCAGTTTTAAAACAATGGAGTAAGCATTTTCAGCAAAAAATGGTCCAATCACTCCACTGGTTTCCGTGTATAAATAGTCTATCTCACCTGATAATGCACATTTGGAAGTCCAGTGGTGCAAGGAGCACAGGCAATGAACTACCAGGAAGAGGAGAAATGGGATATGATCAGATAATTCATCCCTCCCCCTGTTTTTGACAAAAACGAGTACACATATACTCTTGCTTCAGACGTTGAAGAGTTATGGTGGTTCCATAATGTTCTGGGGACACATTTTCCTACCATGAATTTAATGTAATCGTTCCCTTAGAGGGCAAGATTAAAGTAAATCGTTACTTAAGGGTACTGAGTCAAGATGAAAACATCCAAATCCAGAGTACATGTGGTCACCCAATGGTATGAGAATAATCCACCGATATTAATGGCCTTCTCAGTTACCAGTGCTGAATCCAATCAAGCATCTTTGGGATATTCTAAGTATTTACACCATAAGCCGCCAGACACAAGATGAGTGAATTTCTTGCATGAATGGTGCTACATACAACAGCACAATTACAGACTAAACGCTATAGTGCATACATACTATACAAGCCACACCTGGTGGCCCAATGTCCCAAGAGACTTTACATTGGCCTTTCCACTTTTCGTCTGCTACCTGTACAAATGAATTGCAGAGTTACAGCTGAAGTTACTACAAAACAGCTTAATAAGCGTTGTATATTAAGGTATGTTTTGCCTTCATTAACTTATGCATTACATCATCCCAACAGTAACATGACAAGCTCATTCAACAAGTTAAGACAAAATGGGTCAAATGTGAAGGCCTTTGTCAAATACAACTAATGAGCTACATCATACAATGCTTGTTTCTTATATGATCTGGAGTAGCTGAGGTTTTCTAGGGAAGACATGCATTATGGAAAGCTATGCACAAAAGAAAAAAACCCAAAAAAAACGAAACCTTACCCAAGAAATCAATCCAACACATCTCTCGGATAGCCACTGGTAGTTTGATGAGCTCAATATTATACAGGCTATCAACATCTTTCACATTGTTCGCAGCAATGAATTTTAATTCCTCTACTGCTGTCTTGACTGAAAGAAAAGAAAGTTGTTGGTTTTTGTTTTTCTTACATTGCCAGGGTGCATGGGACACTGCAATTATCAATTCATTGTGCTTCAAGCAAGCCCTGGACCTAGCCTGAGTGAGGTGGTGTCACAAGATTCTTCTTCTAACCAAAAATAACCACACACTACCAAATCGTCACTGACTCGTGCTCTTAGGGATATTGCAAAAGCCCACCAGGTCTTTGCAGTCTTGGTGTTTCCTCATGCTGCAGCTGTTGTATGGAAGCCAGTAAAGCTCGTTGTCTGTTAAAACTATGATTGAACATCCCCAAGTCTGTATGTGGCTTCGATAACGTGGATAGAACATTGCATTGTAGTGTAACTTGCAGCTACCCATGCTGACTTCAGCACAACTCTAGTATACGAAAACTACCTGCAGAGCAGACACTCTGGACTTCACACGACGAGGTCAATACGAATTTCACTTTGTACTGACCACAGGCATTACAGCTATTTTTTTTTAGTTTAGGCTGAGGGGCCCTTTAGATACACATTTTTTGGAAGTCTGAGAGTAGTAATCTTTTTATGGTATATTTGAACACAATTTCTCATGATTTCCATAAACATCTAAAATATTGTTTATTTTTCCACTGAAAAGCGATAGAAACAATCAGTTTTAAAATTAGGAGAGGGGAGAGGCAGGACAGCCAAATATACAAATTCAGCAATAAATTGCTTAATAAAATGATGTACTTGGGTGGGTTGTATACCCTATCACGGAATATTTCAACAACTCTCACTTGAAACACAAATGTATCAATTAGCAATTTTTTATTTTTTGGAAAGCCCAGGATCTGTACTTTTATGCCCAAACAAACCCAAAACAAAACACAATAGTGAAAGAGTGTGGTAACTTCAAGCTTTCCTTAATAGAGGAAGGGCCCCTCTATCCACAAGACTAAGGGGATAAAGGTCCTCAGAGTCCTCTTTGCTACAAGGCTTCAGGCTCGGAAACTAGCCCAGAACGGAAGGCATCAGAGGTTTATATTTTTCAAACAAATAATGAATGCTTCAGTACTTGACAAGAGCTTTAATATATCACTCATCAAAAAAAACAAAAGCTTGCCCAGAAGGATCAGAAAGATAATTACTTTGACTGTCAAAGTCCTTGATGAATGAAGCCAGCTTCTCATTTTTTACAGTGCGGTTTTTCTGTCCGCGGTTGGTTCTTTTCCTTGCTGGTGCCATGATGATACTGGAGGTTCCTAAGAATTGTGGTTAAAAGATCCAAATGAGTGTGATTGTAAAACATTTCTCTTTCCCTACATTTTCAAGTTGCTCACAGACAGAGTTATGGGATTTTATATTTGTTGTGCTACACAACTATATAGGTTACCACATTAAAGGGGATTCTTCTCCCTTTTAATTAGAGATAATGTCACATACAGCACTCACCTGAGCATATGTGGGTGTGAAAATGTGGCTGGAGAATTGCATTGCTTGATACCAAAAATATACCTCATATTTTACCACCTCATGCCCAACGTATAAAGTTCTGATTGGGCAGCATGGTGGCTGTGTGGTTAGCACTTCTGCCTCAGAGCACTGGGGTCATGAGTTCAATTCCCGACCATGGTCTTATCTGCGTGGAGTTTGTATGTTCTCCCTGTGTTTGCGTGGGTTTCCTCCGGGTGCTCCGGTTTCCTCCCACAATCCAAAAACATTCTAGTAGGTTAATTGGCTGCTATCAAAATTGACCGTAGTCTCTCTGTCTGTGTATGTTAGGGAATTTAGACTGTAAGCTCCAATGGGGCAGGGACTGATGTGAATGAGTTCTCTGTGCAGCACTGCGGAATCAGTGGCGCTATATAAATAAATTATGACGATTCTCACCATCTATATTTCTATGGCCATCTTAAATCCCTGAGATAACATACACTACATAGCTTGATGATGTCGCCATATTTCAATCCTATTACACAACCATACCAAACAGAAAAACACACACACCTGCTAGGAAGCTGCCAACAATATTAGGCAAATCACATAAGGTGCACTTCCTGTTGTGTATCCCGATAAAAGCACTTCCTGTTAGTCGGCAGATCCTGGATTTTATTATCTATTTAAAATGCAGCACAAGGGGTCTGCAGCACCATACATATTGGGTTAGAACATATAACAAGAGTACAAAAGAACAGAAGTGACAAGAATTATAAACAAGTTTACGTAATTACAACACATAAAATTATGTAAGGAAACCGATAGGAGACATTCCTATGAACGTGTTTAACCCTAAACAGCTATCTGCACGACCGTCTCTGTGCAAATTAGCAAAACTACATTATACTGCAAACTGCGTCCAGCAGGTAAGTAAATTAGTAATGGACAATATTAACAAAATGGACATTATCATTTCCAGTAACTAATCTCCAGAAACCAGGGAGGCAGCCGTTCCTCCCGGGTACGGAAACCGTACACCATTCATGTAGTCAGCGCCATAGTGAATGCGCTGTGTCCGGACGCTGGATAACAACAACACATTAAGTAGAGCCCGATCATAATCTATACCATTAGCTATACACCCCCTATATAATATCAACCAGACACCTCACCTCCACCGTCCGTTCAGCCCAGAAACCAACAGGACAGATTCAAAATCAGCCGCCACCGCCTACAAGCAGCCAATCCAATACCGCTAAAGGCATTACGCGTACACAAGGGGCAGTGCTTCATATCTAACCAATGGAAGAAGAGGTTATGGAAACGGGTCTGGTTATGGATGTCAGGCATTAAGGGATTACCAATCGCATTATAGTCCAAACATCAAACAATACCAACATAAGACGTTACACATTCCGCGAACTTTTATTATCCGCATTGTTTAAAGTAATATTCACGCATTTGTTTTGTAATTTTAAACTTGATTTGCTAGGCAATTTTAATTAATCTATATGACAGGGTGATATATTTACACAGATTAAAGAAGCTGGATAGATCCATACTTGAACACAGGCATGCATTCATTGTTTTAACAAAGCTACATAATATGCTCCTCTACTAAGATGGCTGCTCACTGACTTCAACAGTGACTGTTGCGAATGAGGAAGAAGCGTAACTGTTCTTTCCGGGTATTGAAGTTGGCGCATGCCTAGTGTAGGCGTTATGCTTGGCTACCGGTTGCTAAGGAGACCGGTGTACATAGCGACGGCGTGACCGCGACCCGTATAGTGTGATTTCAGACAGCTGTCTTGCCCGACATCGGTCATCATGATTCCCCCTGCAGACTCCCTGCTGAGGTATGACAACCCTGTGTTCATCAGCAGAAACACGGAAAGGAAATCTGCCAAGGTAAGTTAAAAATGAACCTTAATAACCCCTAAATCTGCCCCTCTATACATTGACAGAGAATCACAACAGACAACACATTCGCAACATGTATGTATGTATGTATATATATATATATATATATATATATATATATATATATATATATAGTATTGTAAATATCCTAATCATCATCAGCTATTTATATAGCGCTACTAATTCCGCAGCGCTGTACAGAGAACTCACATCAGTCCCTTACCATTCTGTATTTAAAAAAATGCACATATACAACTTAGCATTCCCACTTTCTGACCACAACCTCCTTTCCTTCAGCCTCACCTTACCTCATGCCCTCCCCCCTGCACCTTCTCACTGTCAATAACACCACAATTTCCTCAGTCTCCTAAGCCCTCTTTCTTGGTGTCACACTTGACTCCACCCTCTGCTTTATTCCTCACATCCAGACTTTTTCCCAGTCCTGTCGATTCCACCTTAAAACAACCTTTTCTTACTCAACATGCTACCAAAACACTTGTCCATTCTCACATCATCTCCCTTCTTGACTATTGCAACCTCCTGCTATCCGGCATTCCCGACACCCATATATCCACACTTCAATCCATCCTAAATGCTGCTGCAAGACTGGTCTTCGTCTCTCACTGCTCCACATCTGCTACACCGCTTTGCAAATCCCGACACTGGCTCCCTGTGTCCTCCAGAATCAAATTCAAATTACTCACTCATTACTACAAAGCCCTCAACAACAGAACCCCTTGATACATCTCAAATCTCATATGAGAATTCTCTCCCTCCTGCCTCCTTAGATCTACCTCTGACCTGCGCTTTGTCTTGTCTCTGGTAACCACCTCTCACTGACTTCTCCTGTGCAAATCCCCATTTATGGAATTCCCTACCATGCTTTCCCACAGCCTTCAAATCATTAGATGTTCTCTAAAAACTCATCTCTTTTTTTTAAAGCTTACCTTATCCCTGATGATACTATTCACACTAATACACCCTCACAGCTGTCCCAATTTACACTCTAAGTCACACTCGCTCCTCTTGTTTCAGCTGTGCCCTCTTCCACTTAGAATGCAATCCCTCTAATAAGCAGGGTCCCCCATACCCTTTGTTTTCATGTCTGCATTTATTTTGTCTCCCTTCTATGTCTTTGTTTTATGTATGTCTTGTTTTCCCTACTGTACTTTGCTGCGGAGCACTGTGGCACCTTACAAATTTACAAAAATAATAATAATATATCCAGCTATATTTGGTGCAAAGTATAATATGCTATATCTGGTGCATGGTTTAAAATGCAGATCCTTATGTAGTAGTCTGTGACGGAAACCCTGTATTGGCGTGAAATGCATAAGTTGTCTGTTCTCTTGTTTATGTCTTATGGCAGTGATGGGCAACCTGAAACATTTGGGGGCAGCATGTTGCGATCCTCTAACCTTCAAAAGAGCCACACATTATTATTATTATTGTCAGTAGTAAAATAAAACAATACATTTAATCAAAGAAAGATACACCTATCTGTAATAGCATTTCAGAAGGCATTTTAAACAGGTGTTACAAGCTATAACAAATAAATAAGACAATAAAGTAGGAAGGAGCTAGGAACTGCAGGTGAAGGCTCAGAGGGCCGCCTCTTGCCCATCACTGGCCTATGGGGTGAAATAAAACCTTTTTACAATCATCTACCGATCTACTATAAAGACCCATAACTGGTTCCCGGTTTAATATTCATACCAAAATCTGGTGCCAAGACTTTTATACAGACCCATATCTGGTGCTATGTCTAACATGTAGCCCATATCTGGTACCCAGTCTAATAAACAAGGAACATTTTCCTCTAGTGTTTCTAATTAATATTTAATGTTTTTTTGCCCCATTAATCATCATCTGTCATCTGGCGATGACTTTGCTTATCCATAAACGGCGGTAGCCTTTCTCTCCCCTGTTACTTTCGCCACTTTGCGATTGTAATCGGAGGGGAGAGCAGTAAAGCCGCAGAGAGGGATCCAAAGATCCGTCTACCGCAATACTCTCCCCATAAGGTTAGAATGGCATTTCACAGCAGAGGGTGGGCCAAAATGACGCGATTTGTGATGTCATGCAGACCCAAATCTAGTGTTACCATCTTGAGCCTTTAGCTCGTACTTCCAGATCATACTCACAGCGATATCAGCCAATAAAAGTTCAGTGTAGGTACCCAAAAAACTTTTTTCAAAATTAATGCCCTGTCCCATAAATTCTTCTCCTCCATGTTCATAATTTAAATAATCTTGTCCCGCAAAACAAATGTTTGTTTTTGCTTGTAAGATGGGCTGCATTTGGGCAAATGTAACACATGCTTTCAAGAGCATTTGTACTGTACTTTGGCTTTACTGTGTGTGTTGGTATTGTTAAAGGGGCACTTAGTAGGAATAAAGTTGATAAACCATTTTCTCAAAAATGGAACTTATTTCCTTATCTAATACATGTCATATTTTTCCTGCATTAGGTGTAAAAACAATTATTTTCAAGTTTTCTGTTTGTTTGTTTGCCAAACCCCAGAAAAAACACTATCCAGTAGACTTTTTGGATAGTCTTAAGTAGATAACTTTGAGAAGTCACTGAGATATTGGGTTTTAGTCACTGGTATCAAGTATGAGGCATAATACACAAAAACAAATCAGTGCATGTTAAAAATGCATTTTAATTAAATAAATTGTGATAAGATTTAATTTTGCACAGCACATTAAATGACATCTTGATGAGAGTTTTGTATAGCATATGTGTTTCTATGTGAAAGACTCCTTTTAAGAACGTGATATATTTTTTCTTGCAGTCTCGTGCTCTGAAAGCCAGTCCTCAGCCAACTGTTATATCTGCTCCTGTACCACCACCTCCTAAGCCAAAAACCCCTCCGCTAGAGGCATCTAAGCCAGCAGAAGAAATTTTAAATGCAATCCTACCACCACGGTAAGTTCCTCCTTGAACAACATTTACTTTAAAGACACATTTATCTTTATGGGTTTTTAATTAGAATTTATGATGCAAAGTTTTAATTTTATATTTTGTTTTGTCATAATGAAGCTCTTTATATTTTGGTCCTTGTTCATATCTATTGATTGTCTGTTTGAATAACACATGTGTGTATGGAGAAGGGATCTCTATTCTTTCCTTATTTGAAAAGATAGCAGCATCCTGAAGAGGAGGTACTTTTTAATCAAAACACTTAATTTAATCAAAGCCAATTATTATATATTATTAAATACATTGCCTTGTTTAGTTACATTTTATTTTGTTCCCCCCCTACACACTATCATAGACAGCTTTGAGGGTGCAATGGGTGCTTCAGCACCCCCAATAATTGTTCTGTCACTGCCAATAACCATTTCTATGCATGGCATTTTTTAAGTCCAATAGAGTCCCCCTCTATTGGACTTAAAAAATGCCATGCATACTCACCGTATCAAGTACACCACCAATCACATTTAAAAACTGGCTCCTATAAGCACATAGTATTATATTAACCTAAATGTGTATGGGCAACTTGTATGGTGGAATGAAGCTAAATTATATTAGTTATATAACTAGCTCAAATACATACTAGAGCAAAGACAATTAACCCCTCTACTCGTCCTCTACATGACCTCCTAAAGTGCTAAGTATGATTCCTCTCTGCATTTTCTTTCAGAGGAAAGGAACTTTAACGGCATTATGATCGTGGGCACTTGCTGGCGTCACAGCCAGGGATAGGGGAGGCCCTTTTAGAACCTCTATTTCCCTATCAAAGGAACTTAGAAAGCTGGGGATACCCTTTATTTCCTGATGATCATTTTTGATCAGCAGGCAATAAGTAAACATGTGTTGAGCCCACACATGCACAGCACAGGGGGGGAGAAAACCATGGATGACCAAAATGAATTGCAAGTAAGCTATGTTCTTTACAATTAAAATATAGTTCATATATACATATTTGTCAACATTTAACATCTAAAGTCTAAACTAATGCAGAAATTGACGTGGTTAGGATTCAGCTTTCCACTCGATCTAGAGGGTCTTCTAAAATCTCTAGGTGTCCGGTGATGTTCTTCTCACTTTTACTGAAAGAGTTGTTTAAGGACAATATGCTGCCTGTATGATAAAAGCCTGTTTGGGTAGGAGCTCAAAGACTATCCCCAAGCCACAGCAGATAATGAGGGGCTTTCTTTATTACTGCTCAGGCAACTCTTTTAGTACAGGCATTGTTGTGTAATTATTAATGTATCAATGAGACAATAAGAACAGATAGTGAGAATTGCATCAAACATACAGAATAAGATAAATTGTATTGTACATTTGGCCAATGCTGAAAAATAGGTCCAGCGAAAATATATCCAAGAACAAAACTTTAAAACATGGGACTGTCCCTGGATCAATTGGAAACTAAACATAAAATCATAATTGCAGATATGCAGCTTGTTTTTCTCTTTCACCCCTCACATTGTGACATTTGTCCTGACACATTGGTTGACAATCAAATACTTCGTTAAAGTAGTAGTTCCTCTGCTGACACTCAGAATGCACATTTGATGACTATCAGATTTTAAAAGTATAGATAGCAGACCTAGTCATATTATTCCTTCCATCTGCCATGGAAGCTACATACTTCCTGGTAATTTACACTTCCTGCTCATGAGGAGGATTAAGCTGGACAACAGTATTTGTCTCCTACACAGAGAATGGATGGAGAACAATCAGCTGTGGATCCAGCAAGTGTCCAGCACACCTAGTACCCGAATGGATGTTGTCCACCTACAGGAAGAGTTGGATATGAAATTACAGCAGAGACAAGCTCGAGAGACCGGGATCTGTCCTGTGCGCAGAGAACTTTATTCGCAGTGCTTTGGTATGTTGTTCCCCAATATATTATTTTTCAATGTTTACAACACAACCTTTTAAGTTTGCTCTTTCTTCTGACATATAAAGTCTTACATGGGTTGGCGTGGTGTTGTTTTCTATATTCCCCTATCCAAGGCTTTTTGGGCAGTTGAAACAATGCAGACCTCTGAAATAATAATAATAAAATCAATTCCTTGGTGCTTGGAGATTCTATGGGGAGCAGTGGAAGAGGTTGAAATTCTATGGGGAGCAGTGGAAGAGGTTGAAGTTCTGTCTTACAAAACAGATTCATCATATGGGATGGATTTCTTGGCTTGGATTTCGTGTCTTTGCTCTGTGAATAGGGAGCTTTGGGCACAATCTAATACATCCATTTAAAGAGACATCTCAGAGAGGAACAGAAATAAATAAATGGTGATGATGATGATGGTGGATTGGGCCCTCTGCCTTTGTGCCAGAAAGGTAGGGCATAATGAAATTGATATATTTTAAAAAGCTAACCTTAGAGGAGTAATTATAACTATGTGGGAAGGGGATTAATTATTATGATTGTAATGATAAAGGGTGGATAGTGTTACTGCCTCACAGAGCTGGGGTCATGGGTTTCATTCCAACCAAGGACCTATCTGTGTGGAGTTTTTAAATTCACCTCATATTCACGTGGGTTTTCTCAAGTGCTCCAGTTTCTTCCCACAGTACAAAAACATACTGGTAGGGTTATTGGCTTTTGCCAAAATGGACCATAGCTTGTGTGTGTGTGGAAGGGAATTTAGGATGCAAGCGCTTATGGGGCAAGGACTGATGTGAGTGACTACATTTTCTCTGTTCAACAATGCATAATATGATTGGCGTTATATAACTAAATATAAGTAAAAAAGTAAATGAAAGGTAGATTTCTTAGGTAAGAAACTTCCTACCTTTTCTTCTGACTCTTCCCCTTCATTCCCTTTCCATTATCCTTATCCTCCGTTCCTCCGTCTCTCCCTCTCTCCCCTGTGTCTCTCTGTCAGTCCACCTCTCCCCTTAGATTGTACGCTCCTTTGAGCAGGGCTTTCTCTCCTCCTGTCTTCACCACTTTTAACTCTGCTCGCCAGCTACCCTGCCTTCCTCCTCAAGGACCCTCTTCCCCCGTCCCCTCTCGCTCCCTCCTCTTCCCCCTGGGGGTCTCCCTCTCATCCGTGCCCTCCCTCCTAGGTGCCGTTGTTGGCTGACCTTCCCCTCTCCCCTTCCCCGCCCCTCTAGCTGTGCCTTGAGCTCACTGAGTTACTGTGATTATTGTTTACTGTTCTGTGCTGTCTCACCTCGTTTTGTAATCTCGTTTATCCCTGTACGGCACCGCGGACACCTAGTGGCGCCCTATAAATAAAAATGAATAATTAATAATAGATTATGGGGGCATGGTTATGATGACGTAGGGGGCAGGATGACGACTGTGGTGAAGAGGATATGTTGTTAGGGGGATTACTCGGATGATTAGGGGGGCAATGGAATAGAGAAGGGGATTTAGTGGTTGGTGAGGGGGCTGAATGAGTTTTGGAGTGAGAAGGTGCATTGATGATGGATTTAACTGGGGGGGCATGTTCAGGAGTAAGATGAAGAGGAGGATTGAGGTGAGGATAGACAATGGTTATGAGATGGCGAGATGTATGTAAAGTGGGTGGGGTATGGTCCTCTATTTATTAGCTGATACCATATGAAAAAGTTGCCTGGCTCCTACATTTTGAGGCTAATATCTAAATTCTAAAAACAATTGTGAAACACTGATATAAACATTAGCTCATTTGACCTATATCAGCTAGCATGTTGTCTACATTGTTGGCTACATTCTGCAGAAGCTTGTAGTAGAAAGGGTTTTAAGATGACTTGTTATAAATTAGGACCTCTCAGGTACACATGGTCCAAGGTCTTCTTCACACTAAAATCTATATAGTATGGGTATAGTCTCTATTAGTTCTAGTTCAGCCTGACAAATTATATCCAGCATGCTAATGTGCCCAGTGGTTATGATACACTTATAACAGGGTTTTGTCATGAACTTGCATGTCTCCTGTCTACCGCTGCTATTTAGTAACCATGTAATAGAACTCTAAATTGTGCTCTCATCCATGTTTTATTTATTTGTACATTTAATGTCATCTAATCATTTTTTAGATTGGTCAATTATGATACTTTATGCTGATTTCCCTTTACATTAGCTGCCTCTGTTGTCAAAGGACTTTCAATACCTCTTGATATTATTTTGTTCAGAATTATTAATTCCCAGGAAAGGATAATTGTTAATATATATAATGTCACTGTATCATTAATAAAGATATCATTTTGTACCACCAGATGAGCTTATCAGACAAGTGACAATTAACTGTGCAGAGCGTGGCATCTTGCTGCTGAGGGTGCGTGATGAAATCCACATGACCATCTCTGCGTACCAGACATTGTATGAAAGCAGCGTGGCTTTTGGCATGAGGAAGGCCTTACAAGCTGAACAAGGCAAATCCGATGTGGAGAAAAAAGTAGGTCCCTTCTAAATACTTTTCATTAGCCATCCTATTATATTGTGTTATAAGAAAGTCTAACTTATCTTATTCATTTAAGTTTTCTCTGAAATTCATAGCTGTTATTTTGCCTCCAGTTTTGGGGCAGCAACGTTTTTGTGTTGAATCCCAGTTTTACCCTCTTCAAGGGATTTTTGTGAGGATCACGGAGTATAAGCTTTTGATTGGATCAACCTTTTCATTATATATAGCTGATGATCTTCAGAAAAATGCAAGCAACTCAATAAAATGATATGCATAATATTCATTCAGATTAAAAAAATAATATACAGTTCCTATAGTAAGTCTGTACCTTTTTTTTTTTAAATTGCATTTTTCCATACTTGTTTAACATAAGCACATTGTGGGGCAGATTCAGTTGGCCACGATGTTCCTGAAAATATCGCGGCTGTGCATTTTTACCGGTAGTACACACCTCTATGGGGCACGAGCAAAAATGAGTGAGATTTCTGCAAAAAAAAAAAAAATCTGCGCGAGGTGGCTGCTCCAGAGACACCTTACCTGGATTTCTCAGTTGAATCTGTCCCTATAAATTGAATAATGCCAAGAGAACAATGCATTGGGCCAATAAAAGGGTTTGGACTCCTATGCACCACTCACAGATAGGAAGAGCTGCTTGTCATGATACACAAGTTGACTCGTTACCTCTAAATAGAAATCTATGAGGGAATCTGTCAGCCTTTAAAATTTAAACAGGTTCTTTCATAGGATAGGTCTTCTTGTCACTATAGCAATCCAGATATGTGTTGTGCCAGTGATAATAATATTGCTTTGCATACATATTTAGTCTTGGCTATAAAATCCTTTACCACTTTCAAAATTATAATTTCCTATTGTGACTGGATCACATATAAATAACTTATGGTATAAATTTATTTAAAGGAAATAGCACAGGGCACTTATTTATATAAATTGCCAATGCTCTGCCTGTTACCCATGCAGCCCTGGTCAGTGTGATAGGCCAGGGGGATCCATTCACAGCTTCCCTGATCCATAGTAAGAGGTCAGGAGTACCAGCCCAGGTACACCAGTAACGGGGTACACTCACAGCGTCAGTTACCCAGAAGAAACCTGGTACTGGATGCCGGGAAGGAGTCCA
Organism: Mixophyes fleayi; assembly: GCF_038048845.1. Lineage (NCBI taxonomy): Eukaryota > Metazoa > Chordata > Amphibia > Anura > Limnodynastidae > Mixophyes > Mixophyes fleayi. The sequence continues at coordinate 250,696 of NW_027448223.1, forward strand.
GTGGTGGCCTTACGTGTAAGCCCCTCCTACTGCGCAAGAGGGTGTATTTGGGATAATGAAAGGGAACGGTGGCAAAGTAAGCCCAGCCGGTTCCAAGCAACAACAGACAGGGTGGCATAGGCGGTCCATCCTGTCACACCTATATTGGTCAACAAAAATATGGATGATCTAACGTAGGCAGGATTCTAGTGGTGCACTTATTGAATTTGTTAATAATGTAGCTATCTAGTAGATGGTTACACCCTCTGCAAAAATATTTTTGTATTAAGATGCAGAAGTCACAGACCTGATGCTCATTAAACCGTTTCTATCAAACTGTTTTGCAGATAGGATTGCTTCCCTTAATGACAGTAAGCGTCATTTTCACCTCTACATGTTCCGCAACACATTGGTTCAGCAATTAGAGATTAACCAGCATGACGAACTATAGAAAATGCTGTATTTACACTTAGTTCCCATGATTCACTGTAATTTAGCACAGGTGGAGATCATTTACTTCAGTGAGACATTTTGAACTCATTTGGGAGTGATAGAACAGAGTGGCCACCTATTCAGGATTTGTATTTATAATAATGTATTTTAATTTCAGACTGCAATGCAAAAAAATGACAGGTGAAGTAAATTTTCATATAGTCAGATCAAGGAATTTGAAATAGTGAGCTACTATTATTGAATTTATTCAGTAATAATGTGCTGAAAATGTCCACTAGATGGTAGCAATGTTCTGGCTGCCCGTGGCTACATTTATCAGAGACATAAATACAAAAAATATAAGTCCATGATTTATATCACTCTGACATTTAAAAAAACATGCACTGCTTTCAGGGAGAAAAAGGTTACCTCAATGTGTTTTTTAAATGGGTATTCACATTCTGAAGTGGCTGATAGAAAAACACTGACATCAGCAAGGATGCTAAAAGTTAAAGATTTAAGACATGTTCTTTTTCTCTTTTTGCTGTGTTAGAAATGTATTCTTTATGGATTTTCTCAAGTTATTGGCTGCAATATGTTGGGTATAATATGATAATAATATGGCCAGCTTTTAAATATATTGAATGGGCATGGTTTTATATAATTACTCAGTAAAATATGCTTTTTTAATTCAACATAACTATGTGTGTTACGTTTATTATGTTTTAATCTATTTGCAAGTTTAATCATCATCATCATCAACATCATCATTTATTTATTTATATAGCACCACTGATTCTGCAGCACTGTACAGAGAATTCATTCACATCAGTCTCTGCCCCATTGGGTCTTACAGTCTAAATTCCCTAACACAGACAGAGAGACTAGGGTCAATTTTGATAGCATCCAATTAACCTATCAGTATGTTTTTGGAGTGTGGGAGGAAACCCACGCAAACACAGGGAGCACATACAAACTCCACACAGATAAGGTCATGGTCGGGAATTGAATTCATGACCCCAGCGCTGTGAGGCAGAAATGCTAACCACTAGGCCACCGTGCTGCCCATAGTTTATTCAACATTTTTAACTAATTGCATTACTTTATGAATGGGACATGGCTTGAAAAGGCCATGTAGTGCAGGAACATAATAAAGTAATATGTTTATCCTACATGGGAAATATTACATAAGGTTCTAACATTTATATGCTGTCTTCTGACTATAGAACACAGGAATATCCACTTATAGTTTTACAATAACCTCAGAGTAGACAATAAAAAATCTCAAAGTCAATAGAGACAAACAAAATTATTTAATGCATTTACTTAGTACTATAATACAGAAAATCATAGATGCTGTGATGACAGAATCCATAATATTCAACATTTCAGTTAAAATCCAATCATATCAGAACTGATAAATTAGATTAGCCCAATGACTTTCACTGTCAGAATGGTAAATTAGATCCCCCGCTACCAGAGGACCGTTGTGTGAGCTTCACTACTCTGGTAAGCCCTGTCATCTGGTGAAATCCTGGGCAAGACTCCTAGTGCCGTAAGATCAGGCCATGACAGACCCAGGATCGGAACCAACAGCTAAAGAGATGCTGCAGTATCTGGTCACCCGTATCGAACAACAAGATGTTCGCCAACAACAGTTGTTGCAATTTTGTCAGGCTTTAGCCTCCCAAGGAACCCCTGTGCAAAATGTAGCAGCAACCGTTGAGCTTCCAGTGTCTCCATCTCCTTCCCCAGTGCCATCCCAGGTGTCCATCGCTTCCACGCTACACCTGCCTACTCCTTCTAAATATGGAGATCCCAAAACCTGTAGGGGCTTTCTTAATCAATGCTCCGTTCATTTTGAACTTCAACCTCATAACTTCTCTAATCATCGTTCCAAAGTGGCCTACCTCATCTCTTTGTTTTCCGGACAGGCTCTCACATGGGCCTTCCCTCTGTGGGAAAGAAATGACCCTTTATTGCAAGATAGTGCCTTGTTTATTTCTACGTTTCGAAGTATTTTTGACGAACCTGGTCGTGTTATCTCTGCAGCTTCCAGTATCCTCCGACTACGCCAAGGATCTCGGACTGTGGCTCAGTATGTCATTCAATTTCGGATACTTGCCTCTGAACTTCAGTGGAACACTGAGGCACTGATTGCCGCCTTCTGGCAGGGGCTTTCCGATAAAATTAAAGACGCACTGACCTCTCAAGAGTTACCCTCCTCCTTGGATGATTTGATTTCCCTTTGCCATCGTGTAGACATGAGATTTCGTGAGAGAGATTCCGAGAGAATAACTTCCTGCAAAGCGCCTCTTCGCTCAGTATCTCAAGTTCGTCATTCTCCACCTCCAGTAGAACCTATGGAGCTAGGTCGCTCTAAACTAACATCTGAGGAGAGAGAACGAAGAGTGAAAAATAGACTCTGTATCTATTGCGCTGACTCTACTCACATGCTGAACTCATGTCCTAGGAAGTCGGGAAATGCCAGGCCCTAACCAGTTCTGGAGATGTAAGGTTAGGGTCCCTGGAGTCCTCTCCATGTTCTACGAATGTGAAAGTTTGTGCTTTTGATGTCACCGTTTCCTTTGCTACCAAATCCTTTGTCTCTCAAGCACTTATTGATTCTGGAGCTGCTGGAAATTTTATCTCTAGTTCCCTAGTGAATCAATGGTCTCTACCAGTGATTTCCTTAAAGGTTCCCATTGCCGTTACTGCTATTGATGGATCACGTATAATTAATGGTCTCATTACTCAAAGTACGTCTCCACTGACTCTTCAAATTGGAGCCTTACACCAAGAAAAAATTTCTTTATTGATCCTTCCTGTTACTACCAGTCCCATCGTACTAAGCCTTCCATGGCTTCAACTTCATTCCCCTCAGATTGACTGGAACACTCCTCAAGTCACTTCCTGGGGTCCCGAATGTCGTCATCGTTGTCTCTCTCAAGTTGTTCCACTCAAAATACAGCAGTCGTCCATTTCACCATGTCCACCGGGCCTCCCTCCTCAGTATGCTTCCTTTGCACAGAAAGAGACAGCAATAGGCAAATTGGTCTTTGAAAGCCGAAGTGGCTTTCAAAGACCAATTTCATATCTAATTAGACTTTATATATACCAAAATAGATATAGACATAATATATCTCTTTATATAAACTGTATTTTAAAAGTATCCATTTAAAACAGGTGAGATATAGGTCTTATGGTTCATTAAGCTATGCATTAATGAGTGCACCTAGCTGTTTTATACGTGTACATTGAGATCTTTAATATACTTAGTTGCTTTTAACATTCTGCACTTGTGGATGCCGCAGGTCGCCTATCATTAAGGCTTTGTGGGGCTACTGTGCAAATCAGTGCGACAAGTACTTAATGTTGTTTTTATTTTTTCCAGTAGCAAGTTAAACAAGGCCTCCAAATGCGTCTGTGATTTTTAGACAGGACCAAACACGAACCAAACCGCGCAGTGGCCCTAGCTATTTTAATTAGTCTACACAATTTCCTTTAGGTATGTAATTTAACCTGACTGTTCTGGGTTCCCTTAACATGTCAATATAATTGACTTCATCACCTTGTATAAGTTTCGAAGGGTAATCTCCGCTGAGATGCAAAAGAGTTGATTTGCCAAATGTAATTATACGAAAGGCGAGTTGTCAAAATTCACCTTTCCTGCACATTTGGCCCGGCGCCAAATTCAGTAACATATATGTTTGCCAAATTGTGTTGTCGTGTGCATATTAAATGCAGCTGACACAGGTTGAAAATCCCAGCGCCTCGTGGCCATAGACGTGTGAAATAACTCATTGGGGAATTCAAGGACTCCTGTACAGTCATGCATGGATAATCTGCTACACTACAATATGACTCGAAGGCTTCCCATTCTGGCCTCTTTATTATGCTTGCTTACATATCAATTTTTGCACCCAAATCAAGGGGATAGAGGATCCAAAAAGGTATCTAGGATAAAATGTTTTACGCTTATAACAGTCCCATTCTAGAATCCTGCCGCCTTAGACAAAATCTTGCAAAGGGATAGATGTTGTAGTTTATTGGAAGCATATAGATTGGTCTAAATATGTGACATTATTGATCTGGCCTATACGAAATATCTCCCCTCCCCATCCCTCTGTATATCTATGAGTTTAAATGGAACATGCTGGGTAAACAGGAAAACCTGCACCTTTGTCTTTACTACAGGAACAGTCGCTTCTAAAGAAACAGGATAATGGGAATTTCTGAATCTAGGGGCAACATTTTGATGTGAGAGTCCTCTAAGAAAGCAATATAAATCATTAGATTAAGATAAGGATTGGAGCATACAAGGGCAAATCCACCTGGAAACCTGAGGTGCGTTGCATAGAGAGCACCTTGCAGGAAACATTCATAAACTGCATAAATATAAAAATACCATAAGGTCAATGGCAAAACTATCCAGGTAAGAAATAAATAAATCTGGAAACAATGACCACAAAACAAATGCTTCATAGAAAACAGTTAATCAGTGATCTAGAATAATTAATTAATGATTTTAGTAAGTCGAAATGAGATCATGAAAGTGCCTGGATTTCTGAAATGTCCAAAAGGGAGGAAAATCAGCGAACCCGGGGCCTGCGCATAGTAAAGTGATAAAACTGCGTAAAAGACTTCATAGGTGATCCTTCCTCCAAACTACCCCCTTACTGTTCCAGCCTCCCTATGCTCACGTTTTAACTGTGTCACCCCCTCTTGTCTCAGCCTCACTCCTCCCATTACATTGCAAGTTCTCAAGAGCAGGACCCACCTTCCTCCTGTCTGCTTCTACCTTGTCCATCTGTGCATCCTTGTATCTTGCCTCCTCCATGTGCACCCTATGCCTGACAAGTATAAATTTATGCATATGCTATTTTACTTAAATGAGAGATATTTGAATAATAAATGTTTATTTAGTGGTTATGAATGCTAGCGTGTTCATATAAATATCAGTTTATTTTAAAGCAATTAACAAAATAAGGGAAAAGGGTTAAGATGTATTTATATATGAACCATAGCCAGTGCTCATCTCTGCACAGCATACATATTTTTACTTAATTTTTTATTATGAATCTAATTCTTCTATGTATTTGAATTGTTTATTTTTATGATGCATCCTATCTATTTATCTGATGGTTTTTTTAGAGAGGGCTTTTGTGTTTGTATATACCTATGATGACTTCACCAAGGTGGTTCTTTGTTTGGATGTATTTAACTGGCTACTGTGACATAATTAGTGTAATTACTAATATTCTTGTAAAATACTATCCATTTTAATCTGAATGTTCCCAAATGGGTTTGTATAAGGATTGATATTTATTTTATTAAGATTGAAATGATTTTTAATAGGGATCTAAACTTTTTAATTGATTGGTTGAATTAAATACCCCATAGATACAATAGAGAAATGCGTCCGCTTAGAAGGTGCTCAAGGATTCCTTTGACATTTACAAGAGTGACTCTATCATCATCATCATTTATTTATATAGCACCACTAATTCCGCAGCGCTGTACAGAGAACTCACTCACATCAGTCCCTGCCCCATTGGGGCTTACAGTCTAAATTCCCTAACACACACGCACACACAGATAGACAGACTAGGGTCAATTTGTTAGCAGCCAATTAACCTACCAGTATGTTGTTGTTTTTTTGGAGTGTGGGAGGAAACCGGAGCACCCGGAGGAAACCCACGCAAACACGGGGAGAACATACAAACTCCTCACAGATAAGGCCATGGCATGGTCGGGAATTGAACAAACAACCCCAGCGCTCTGAGGCAGAAGTGCTAACCACTGAGCCACCGTGCTTACTAATACATCAAGAGGTAGATTTACTAAAACTTGTAAAAATGAGTAGTGGAAGTGTTGCCCATAGCAACCAATCAGATTCTAGCTATCATCTATTGAGTACATTCCAGACAATAATAGCTAGAATCTGATGGGCTGCTATGGGCAGCACTAATTAAAAAAAATATTATTCACATTGGATTTATAATTGTAATTATTGATCATATTTGATTCCCTTCATTGGGCCTAAGAATTCCTGGCTGTACATAAATGGCTATATAGCACGGCGGCTGCATTGTGTGTGAATAGATACATCATCATCATCACCATTTATTTATATAGCATCACTACTTCCGCAGCTCTGTACAGAGAACTCATATCAGTCCCTGCCCCATTGGGGCTTACAGTCTAAATTCCCTCACACACAGACTAGAGTCAATTTTGTTAGCAGCCAATTAACCTACCAGTATGTTTTTTTGGAGAGTGGGAAGAAACTGGATCACCCGGAGGAAACCCACGCAAATACGGGGAGAACAAACAAACTCCTCACAGATAAGTCCATGGTCGGGAATTGAACTCACGACCTCAGTGCTGTAAGGCAGAAGTGCTAACCACTATGTCACCGTGCTGCCCACACATACATAAACACCCTCCATCAGTGAACCTGGAGATCCAGTCATGGGACCAGGAACAGTTTTGCTTGGTTCCTAGCCCCCAAAAGTACCAAACAACATTTAAACACTGTCCCTAATTTCCAGGGCCTATCACTTTGCCAAGGCCCTAAGGGGATCTCCAGCTGTGTTGCAATTAAACATATCTTGCAGTCATTGGTATTGTCCTTAACAAGGTCACCGTTCTACTGAGCAGACAGAAATAATATCTGCTTGGAATTTCCATCCTGGTTTGTTGCAGAGATGCTGTAGATGAATTTACTGTACACAGATTCAATGCTGATGGAATTAAACGCTCAAACAGGGTCTTATGCCAAAAGCACATTCAGGATTGCACGACGGTGGTAAGTATTACCGGATGATCACTGAATTGGATGGTGGGTAAAATGAATGATGCCATGTATAATGAGCATTAAGACTCATTAATGCTGTGTTTATTTAATTGTAGCTTACATTGCATTCTGTCAGAATTGTCCAGGAAACGTTATATTTTAGCAGCAATAATACTAAGACCATAATAACGTTTAAATATTAAAAATATATATTTAAAACATTGTTCTTACTAAAAAAAAAAGTTCATATATGTATAATGGAGTAAGTTTTGTTTAGTGTTTCTTTATTTTATGTACAGGAAAACAGTAAATGAAAAAATAACTCATCTACTTTACATGAGTTTATTTAGTTGCAAAATTCAAATTTTAGCAACCATTCTGTGTCTATGAGCAGTCTATATTAAGTTAGACACTGAAAACTAATGTCTGGTTGCTGTGTGTTTATATTAGTGCAAAACTTTATAACATCTCCATGAAGCATTTACAATATGAGTCAGTCACGCGAATCAATCAGCAATCCTTAAATGTATTCCTTAGAACAGCAGGTGGTTGAACTATATAAAATAAAAGCAAATACTTTCGAATATTTAGTTGGTCATTTAAGTATCTACCATGATTTGAACCTCAATGCAAAGTACATACTCCTTAAAGAATTTAAGTGTGTATATTGGTTTAACTATCATTTTTTTTAAATTAATATAAAATGTGAATTAATCATTCATGAATGATAAAAAAAAAAAAAAGTCACACGTACATTGATTTTTTTCTGATTATCCAGAATGATGGATGTTCCCATAAATGAACTACATTCATAAAGAAAAAAATATATATCGATATAACGTAGTTTTGTTTACAATGGCTGCGCAGTAAAATGATTTGTAAACAAAGTTAGTTTGTTAACAATTGTTTACATGAGATTATTGTCTGCGAACACTGTTTTCTGTTCTGCAGGGAATGGTTTGCTCTCAGAAAGCCTGTCTCATTTAATAATGGGCTCTGAGTCCTATGGATTACTGCAGGGATTTTATCTTGCTGTAATCTCTAGGAAGAAATATACAAACAGCTGGGAGGACGCGGCAGATCAGCATTCTTCCATCGCAACCCCGTGAAATACAACTTTTAAGGACTGGAGGTAACCTGCATATTCCAAAATGAACCTCTTCTGTTTTTCATTGGTAAGTGGCACATTCACAATTTTGGTATAAGCTAAACTCAATTTCTCAGAAGTATGAAAGATGTATACAAGTATTAAATAATGCCTAGTAATCTCTAAATACATGAATCCTTGCACTGTATCTAACTTGTCTCCCTGAAAATGTTTACTAAGTATTCCTATTGTTTATACATGTACACAAAATAAAATCCTATGTCTCTAATGTTTAACAAGTGCCCCATAAAGTGTGTAATTGTGCAATAGCAAATCCTTATATATGAAAATATATACCTCCCCCACCCACCAGGTGTATGTTAATATTTACTATATACTTATGTATTTATTGTATTTAAATACACACAAGTACTTTATGTCTGTAAATATTTACCAAGTACTCCCTCTTTATGTAAACAATATAAGAGAATCAGCACATACTGTATCATTTAGTTTATTATATCAGGAACAGTCTTGTTATAACCTTTTCCTTCCAATGAGCAATGTTTATGTCCTTTAAATTATTACATTTTAAAATAGGGACTGGTAAGATCAGGAATGACTCTGGCACTATTTAACCAGCCTAATATATATTATGAAACTAACACTTTCTGCTTGAATAGAGGAGTAGGCATTTCAAAGTCTAAAATGTATAAAGGTCAGCAGGTGGCTTAGTGGTTAGCACTTCTGCCTCACAGCACTGGGGTCATGAGTTTGATTCCCGACCATGGCCTTATCTGTGTGTAGTTTGTATGTTCTCCCTGTGTTTGTGCGGGTTTCCTGCGGGTGCTCCGGTTTCCTCCCACTCTCCAAGGTTAATTAGCTGAAAACAAAATTATCCGTACTCTGTGTCTACCTGTAGGGAATTTAGATCAGTGATCAAAGTGGAAATTTAGAAGTGCTGCTATGGAACTTCCACTTTGAACTAAACGGCCGGGGGATTTTAATAGAGTAATATTAATTTCAGATGCATTTTAACACTATATAGCATAATATAAAAAACATACTGGTAGGTTATTTGGCTGCTATTAAATTGCCCTTAGTCTCTCTCGGTCTGTGTGTGTGTGTGTGTATGTTAGGGGATTTAGATTGTAAGCTCCAATGGGACACGGACTGATGTGAATGAGTTCTCTGTAACAATTAGTGGCGCTATATAAATAGATGATGATGATGATGATGATGAAAGGTCATTTAACATCTTGCTTACAGTAAGTGGAGAGGGCTAACGATCTTTTAGCCTATATCTGGTCACACACAGCTCCCAGATACAAATGGGTCATGTGATCACAGTTCTTTTGCTATAAAGTGTATAAACTGTGTAAACGCCATATCATTGTGAATTTTTAATAAAAACTCCTTGCGATCTTTAAAGGGATCAATGTTTCAGTTCTAAAGTCCTATTTGAAAAGCATTCTTTATTCGTCTTTATTCAGCTCAAGCGGAGGGGCAACACGGGCTACGCACCGATAGTGTAAAGGTCTCTAAAAATAAAAGTACAGAGAAATAGCGTATTTCCTCCCATATGCAGTAGAGACATATACATCTTATGTATCCGCCTTCGCATGAGCAGCATATGCGCCTGGTATAGGACATCATCATCATCAGGGAGTATTTGCACCTGCCCTAACAAGCGTATATGCGATTCTACAGGTCGGCATGAGCTGCATTTGCACAAGCATGCCTTTACTGTACTTCAACAATGTTAGAACGCCCCTTCCCTTCCTTACTAGGCACAGGCAGGCGTAAGTGCTAGATTCACACAAGACTGCATAGATGCATGTACATTCACCAATTTTATGAGCAATTGCAGAGTGATTTCATTCAAGATACGCTACACAAACTAGCGTAGCCCCCCCCCTCTGTATAACCCCCATGTACACGTTTACTAGTACAGGTTGAGTACAGCTGGTATAGGCCAAATGCAGAACTTTTTCTGACATTGCACATTACATTACATTTTAATATTTTGCAACAAAAGTACCTAAGAATATGAGCAAACATTTAGCAGAATAAAATGTAGAATGTTATGTTTATGCAAAATAATATTTAAAGGCTCACGTACAGATGCTGTTTGTCATAAATGAATTAGGATAATTCTACGCCAAGAAATTGCATTCCAAGAAATTGTTAGCAAGAATGGCCTTTCTTAGTGAAAATAATTCACAGATCAAAATATATTTAACTTGTAGGATATTCTGCAATCCAAAATGTGTCTGTCACATTGAAGATATACAACCCTTTCCTCCCTGTATATGTTTATACTTTTTATATTATGTGTATAATATACAGAAGTAATTTTAAAATATGTTTATTATTTAAATAAATAGTAAGTTCTGATTTCACTTCATACTGATATTAGAAGTCAACTCAGATTTCTGTGGCCTACAGCCTTGTGCTTTTATCTTATAAAGAGCCTTCTAATAGCCATATCATTTACAGTAGGAACTAAATAAGGTAATTTATCAATCTCTTGTTCAAGCATTGTTAAACTGTCCTTACAGGAGGGCTCCATGGACAGCCTGTACGAGCCAGTACAGAACAGCCAAGAAACGATAGACAACAATCGTAACAGAGCCAGCACTCCACCGTGTTCTTTTGCAAAGATTTTATCACATGAGAGATCCCTTTCTATGGTGAGTTTTTAAAATAACTTTTATAGGATGACTACTTTCCCAGCGCACATTCATATGACATGAATCATGAATCATGAAATGAATCATGAATTGAATCATGAATCATGGTTTATAAATTTTGAATTGAATCATGAATCATGAATTATGAATCATGAATTGAATCATGAATCATGAATTGAATTATGAATTGAATCATGAATCATGAATCATGAATAGAATCATGAATCATAAATCATGAATCATAAATTGAATCATGAATCATGAATTGAATCATGAATCATGACTTGAATCATGAATCATGAATCATAAATCATGAATTGAATCATGAATCATGCATCATGAATTGAATCATGAATCATGATTTGAATCATGAATCATGAATTAAATCATGAATCGAATCATGAATCATGAATTCAATCATGAATCATGAATTGAATCATGAATCATGAATTGAATCATGAATCATGAATCAAATCATGAATCATGAATTGAATCATGAATCATTAATCATGAATTGAATCATGAATTATGAATCATGAATTGAATCATAAATCATGAATTGAATCATGAATCATGAATCGAATTATAAATCATGAATCAAATCATGAATCATGAATTGAATCATGAATCATTAATCATGAATTGAATCATGAATCATGAATTATGAATCATGAATTGAATCGTGAATCATGAATTGAATCATGAATCATGAATTGAATCATGAATTGAATCAGGAATCATGAATCAGGAATCGTATATTGAATCATGAAACATGAATCGATTCATGAATCATGAGTCATGAATTGAGTCATGAATCATGAATCATGAATCATGAATCATGAATTGAATCATAAATTGAATCATGAATCATGAATTATAAATAATGAATTGAATCATGAATCATGAATCATGAAATGAATCATGAATTGAATCATGAATCATGAATTATAAATTATGTATTGAATCATGAATTATGAATCATGAATTGAATCAAGAATCATGAATTGAATTATGAATTGAATCATTAATCATGAATCATAAATCATGAATCATAAATTGAATCATGAATCATGAATCATGAATTGAATCATGAATTGAATCATGAATAATGACTTGAATCATGAATCATGGATCATAAATCATGAATTGAATCATGAATCAAGATTTGAATCATGAATCATGAATTAAATCATGAATCATGAATCGAATCATGAATCATGAATTCAATCATGAATCATGAATTCAATCATGAATCATGAATCATGAATCAAATCATGAATCATGAATTGAATGATGAATCATGAATCATGAATTCAATCATGAATTATGAATCATGAATTGAATCATGAATCATGAATTGAATCACGAATAATGAATTGAATCATGAATCATGAATTGAATAATGAATCATGAATTATGAATCATGAATTGAATCAGGAATCATGAATCATGAGTTGAATCATGAATCATAAATCATGAATCGAATCATGAATAAAGAATCATGAATCGAATCATGAATTGAATCATGAATCATAAATCATGAATCATGAATTGAATCATGAATCATGAATTGAATCATGAATCATGAATCATTAATTGAATCATAAATCATGAATCAAATCATGAATCATGAATTGAATCATTAATTGAATCATGAATCATGAATTGAATTATGAATCATGAATCATGAATCATGAATTATAAAATATAAATTGAATCATGAATCATGAATCATGAATTGAATTATGAATTGAATCATGAATCATGAATCATGAATAGAATTATGAATCATGAATCATGAATCATAAATTGAATCATGAATTAAATCATGAATCATGAATCGTGAATTGAATCATGAATTGAATCATGAATCATGACTTGAATCATGAATCATGAATCATGAATTGAATCATTAATTGAATCATGTATCATGAATTGAATCATGAATCATGAATTGAATCATGAATTATGAATCATGAATTATAAATTATGAATTGAATCATGAATTGAATCATGAATCATGAATCATGAATAGAATTATGAATCATGAATCATAAATTGAATCATGAATCATGACTTGAATCATGAATCATGAATTAAATCATGAATCATGACTTGAATCATGAATCATGAATTAAATCATGAATCATGAAATATGAATTGAATCATGAATCATGATTTGAATCATGAATCATGAATCGAATCATGAATCATGAATCATAAATTGAATCATGAATCATGAATCGATTCATGAATCATGAATCTAATCATAAATCATGAATCATGAATAATGAATCATGAATTGAATAATGAATCATGAATTATGAATTATGAATCGAATCATGAATCCTGAATCATGAATTGAATCATGAATCATGAATTATAAATTATGAATCGAATCATGAATCATGAATTATAAATTATGAATCGAATCATGAATCCTGAATCATGAATTGAATCATGAATCATGAATTATAAATTATGAATCGAATCATGAATCATGAAAAAAGAATCATGAATCGAATCATGAATTGAATCATGAATCATGAATCATGAATTGAATCATGAATCATGAATTGAATCATGAATCATGAATCGAATCATGAATCATGAATTGAATCATGAATCATGAATCATTAATTGAATCATGTATCATGAATCAAATCATGAATCATGAATTGAATCATAATTCATTTATTCATGAATCATAAATTGCAACATGAATCATGAATCAAGAATCGAATCGTGAATCATGAATTGAATCATTAATTGAATCATGAATCGAATCATGAATCATGAATTGAATCATGAATCATTTATTCATGAATCATGAATTGAATCATGAATCATGAATCGAATCATGAAGCATGAATCATGAATTGAATCATTAATTGAATCACGAATCATGAATTGAATCATGAATCATGAATCATGAATAGAATCATGAATCATGAATTATAAAATATAAAATGAATCATGAATAATGAATCATGAATTGAATCATGAATCATGAATCATGAATTGAATCATGAATTGAATCATGAATCATGAATCATGAATAGAATCATTAATTGAATCATGTATCATGAATTGAATCATGAATCATGAATTGAATCATGAATCAAATCATGAATCATGAATTGAATCATGAATCATGAATTATAAATTATGAATTGAATCATGAATTGAATCATGAATCATGAATAGAATCATGAATCATGAATCATGAATAGAATCATGAATCATGAATCATGAATCATAAATTGAATCATGAATCATGAATCGAATCATGAATCATGAATCATAAATTGAATCATGAAACATGAATTTAATCATGAATTGAATCATGAATCGTGAATTATAAATTATGAATTGAATCATGAATCATGAATTATGAATCATGAGTTGAATCATGAATCATGAATTGAATTATGAATTGAATCATGAATCATGAATAGAATCATGAATCATAAATCATGAATCATAAATTGAATCATGAATTGAATCATGAATCATGACTTGAATCATGAATCATGAATCATAAATCATGAATTGAATCATGAATCATGCATCATGAATTGAATCATGAATTATAAATTATGTATTGAATCATGAATCATGAATTATGAATCATGAATTGAATCAAGAATCATGAATTGAATTATGAATTGAATCATTAATCATGAATCATAAATCATGAATCATAAATTGAATCATGAATCATGAATTGAATCATGAATTGAATCATGAATAATGACTTGAATCATGAATCATGGATCATAAATCATGAATTGAATCATGAATCAAGATTTGAATCATGAATCATGAATCGAATCATGAATCATGAATCATAAATTGAATCATGAATCATGAATCGATTCATGAATCATGAATCTAATCATAAATCATGAATCATGAATAATGAATCATGAATTGAATCATGAATTATGAATTATGAATCGAATCATGAATCCTGAATCATGAATTGAATCATGAATCATGAATTATAAATTATGAATCGAATCATGAATCATGAATTATAAATTATGAATCGAATCATGAATCCTGAATCATGAATTGAATCATGAATCATGAATTATAAATTATGAATCGAATCATGAATCATGAAAAAAGAATCATGAATCAAATCATGAATCATGAATTGAATCATGAATCATGAATCATGAATTGAATCATGAATCATGAATCATGAATTGAATCATGAATCATGAATCATGAATTGAATCATGAATCATGAATCGAATCATGAATCATGAATTGAATCATGAATCATGAATCATTAATTGAATCATGTATCATGAATCAAATCATGAATCATGAATTGAATCATAATTCATTTATTCATGAATCATAAATTGCAACATGAATCATGAATCAAGAATCGAATCGTGAATCATGAATCATGAATTGAATCATTAATTGAATCATGAATCGAATCATGAATCATGAATTGAATCATGAATCATTTATTCATGAATCATGAATTGAATCATGAATCATGAATCGAATCATGAAGCATGAATCATGAATTGAATCATTAATTGAATCACGAATCATGAATTGAATCATGAATCATGAATAGAATCATGAATCATGAATTATAAAATATAAATTGAATCATGAATCATGAATAATGAATCATTAATTGAATCATGTATCATGAATTGAATCATGAATCATGAATTGAATCATGAATCATGAATCATGAATTATAAATTATGAATTGAATCATGAATTGAATCATGAATCATGAATCATGAATAGAATCATGAATCATGAATCATGAATCATAAATTGAATCATGAATCATGAATCGAATCATGAATCATGAATCATAAATTGAATCATGAATCATGAATTTAATCATGAATTGAATCATGAATCGTGAATTATAAATTATGAATTGAATCATGAATCATGAATTATGAATCATGAGTTGAATCATGAATCATGAATTGAATTATGAATTGAATCATGAATCATGAATAGAATCATGAATCATAAATCATGAATCATAAATTCAATCATGAATCATGAATTGAATCATGAATTGAATCATGAATCATGACTTGAATCATGAATCATGAATCATAAATCATGAATTGAATCATGAATCATGAATTGAATCATGAATCAAATCATGAATCATGAATTGAATCATGAATCATGAATCATGAATTATAAATTATGAATTGAATCATGAATTGAATCATGAATCATGAATCATGAATAGAATCATGAATCATGAATCATGAATCATGAATCATAAATTGAATCATGAATCATGAATCGAATCATGAATCATAAATTGAATCATGAATCATGAATTTAATCATGAATTGAATCATGAATCGTGAATTATAAATTATGAATTGAATCATGAATCATGAATTATGAATCATGAGTTGAATCATGAATCATGAATTGAATTATGAATTGAATCATGAATCATGAATAGAATCATGAATCATAAATCATGAATCATAAATTCAATCATGAATCATGAATCATGAATTGAATCATGAATCATGACTTGAATCATGAATCATGAATCATAAATCATGAATTGAATCATGAATCATGCATCATGAATTGAATCATGAATCATGAATTATAAATTATGTATTGAATCATGAATCATGAATTATGAATCATGAATTGAATCAAGAATCATGAATTGAATTATGAATTGAATCATGAATCATGAATCATGAATTGAATCATGAATTGAATCATGAATAATGACTTGAATCATGAATCATGGATCATAAATCATGAATTGAATCATGAATCAAGATTTGAATCATGAATCATGAATTAAATCATGAATCATGAATCGAATCATGAATCATGAATTCAATCATGAATCATGAATCATGAATCATGAATTCAATCATGAATCATGAATCATGAATCAAATCATGAATCATGAATTGAATGATGAATCATGAATCATGAATTCAATCATGAATTATGAATCATGAATTGAATCATGAATCATGAATTGAATCACGAATAATGAATTGAATCATGAATCATGAATTGAATAATGAATCATGAATTATGAATCATGAATTGAATCAGGAATCATGAATCATGAGTTGAATCATGAATCATAAATCATGAATCGAATCATGAATAAAGAATCATGAATCGAATCATGAATTGAATCATGAATCATAAATCATGAATCATGAATTGAATCATGAATCATGAATTGAATCATGAATCATGAATCATTAATTGAATCATAAATCATGAATCAAATCATGAATCATGAATTGAATCATTAATTGAATCATGAATCATGAATTGAATTATGAATCATGAATCATGAATCATGAATTATAAAATATAAATTGAATCATGAATCATGAATCATGAATTGAATTATGAATTGAATCATGAATCATGAATCATGAATAGAATTATGAATCATGAATCATAAATTGAATCATGAATCATGAATTGAATCATGAATTGAATCATGAATTAAATCATGAATCATGAATCGTGAATTGAATCATGAATCATGACTTGAATCATGAATCATGAATTGAATCATTAATTGAATCATGTATCATGAATTGAATCATGAATCATGAATTGAATCATGAATTATGAATCATGAATTATAAATTAGGAATTGAATCATGAATTGAATCATGAATCATGAATCATGAATAGAATCATGAATCATGAATCATGAATTAAATCATGAATCATGACTTGAATCATGAATCATGAATTAAATCATGAATCATGAAATATGAATTGAATCATGAATCATGATTTGAATCATGAATCATGAATCGAATCATGAATCATGAATCATAAATTGAATCATGAATCATGAATCGATTCATGAATCTAATCATAAATCATGAATCATGAATAATGAATCATGAATTGAATCATGAATCATGAATTATGAATTATGAATCGAATCATGAATCCTGAATCATGAATTGAATCATGAATCATGAATTATAAATTATGAATCGAATCATGAATCATGAATTATAAATTATGAATCGAATCATGAATCCTGAATCATGAATTGAATCATGAATCATGAATTATAAATTATGAATCGAATCATGAATCATGAAAAAAAAATCATGAATCGAATCATGAATCATGAATTGAATCATGAATCATGATTCATTAATTGAATCATGAATCATGAATTGAATCATGAATCATGAATCGAATCATGAATCATGAATTGAATCATGAATCATGATTCATTAATTGAATCATGTATCATGAATCAAATCATGAATCATGAATTGAATCATAATTCATTTATTCATGAATCATAAATTGCAACATGAATCATGAATCAAGAATCGAATCGTGAATCATGAATCATGAATTGAATCATTAATTGAATCATGAATCGAATCATGAATCATGAATTGAATCATGAATCATTTATTCATGAATCATGAATTGAATCATGAATCATGAATCATGAATCGAATCATGAAGCATGAATCATGAATTGAATCATTAATTGAATCACGAATCATGAATTGAATCATGAATCATGAATCATGAATAGAATCATGAATCATGAATCATGAATTATAAAATATAAATTGAATCATGAATAATGAATCATGAATTGAATCATGAATCATGAATCATGAATTGAATCATGAATTGAATCTTGAATCATGAATCATGAATAGAATCATTAATTGAATCATGTATCATGAATTGAATCATGAATTGAATCATGAATCATGAATCATGAATTATAAATTATGAATTGAATCATGAATTGAATCATGAATCATGAATCATGAATAGAATCATGAATCATGAATCATAAATCATAAATTGAATCATGAATCATGAATCGAATCATGAATCATGAATCATAAATTGAATCATGAATCATGAATTTAATCATGAATTGAATCATGAATCGTGAATTATAAATTATGAATTGAATCATGAATCATGAATTATGAATCATGAGTTGAATCATGAATCATGAATTGAATTATGAATTGAATCATGAATCATGAATCATGAATAGAATCATGAATCATAAATCATGAATCATAAATTCAATCATGAATCATGAATTGAATCATGAATTGAATCATGAATCATGACTTGAATCATGATTCATGAATCATAAATCATGAATTGAATCATGAATCATGCATCATGAATTGAATCATGAATCATGACTTGAATCATGAATCATGAATTAAATCATGAATCGAATCATGAATCATGAATTCAATCATGAATCATGAATCAAATCATGAATCATGAATTGAATCATGAATCATTAATCATGAATTGAATCATGAATTATGAATCATGAATTGAATCATAAATCATGAATTGAATCATGAATCATGAATTGAATCATGAATTGAATCATGAATTGAATCAGGAATCATGAATCATGAATTGAATCATGAATCATGAATCGAATCATGAATTGAATCACGAATCATGAATTGAATCATGAATCATGAATTGAATCATGAATTGAATCAGGAATAATGAATCATGAATCGTAAATTGAATCATGAATCATGAATCGATTCATGAATCATGAATCGAGTCATGAATCATGAATCATGAATCATGAATCATGAATTGAATCATAAATTGATTCATGAATCATGAATTATAAATAATGAATTGAATAATGAATTATGAATCATGAAATGAATCATGAATTGAATCATGAATCATGAATTATGAATCATGAATTGAATCAAGAATCATGAATTGAATTATGAATTGAATCATTAATCATGAATCATGAATCATAAATGGAATCATAATTCATGAATCATGAATTGAATCATGAATTGAATCATGAATTGAATCATGAATCATGAATTCAATCATGAATCATAAATCATGAATTGAATCATGAATCAAGAATCATGAATTGAATCATGAATCAAGATTTGAATCATGAATCATGAATTCAATCATGAATCATAAATCATGAATCAAATCATGAATCATGAATTGAATCATGAATCATGAATTCAATCATGAATCATGAATTCAATCATGAATCATAAATCATGAATCAAATCATGAATCATGAATTGAATCATGAATCATGAATTATGAATCATGAATTGAATCATGAATCATGAATTGAATCACGAATCATGAATTGAGTCATGAATCATGAATTGAATAATGAATCATGAATCATGAATATAATCAGGAATCATGAATCATGATTTGAATCATGATTCATAAATCATGAATCGAATCATGAATAAAGAATCATGAATCGAATCATGAATCATGAATTGAATCATGAATTATGAATCATGAATTGAATCATGAATCATGAATCGAATCATGAATCATGAATTGAATCATGAATCATGAATCATTAATTGAATCATAAATCATGAATCAAATCATGAATCATGAATTGAATCATTAATTGAATCATGAATCATGAATTGAATTATGAATCATGAATCATGAATCATGAATTATAAAATATAAATTGAATCATGAATCATGAATCATGAATTGAATTATGAATTGAATCATGAATCATGAATAGAATTATGAATCATGAATCATGAATCATAAATTGAATCATGAATCATGAATTGAATCATGAATTGAATCATGAATTAAATCATGAATCATGAATCGTGAATTGAATCATGAATTGAATCATGAATCATGACTTGAATCATGAATCATGAATTGAATCATTAATTGAATCATGTATCATGAATTGAATCATGAATCATGAATTGAATCATGAATTATGAATCATGAATTATAAATTAGGAATTGAATCATGAATTGAATCATGAATCATGAATCATGAATAGAATCATGAATCATGAATCATGAATTAAATCATGAATCATGAATTGAATGATGAATCATGAATCATGAATTCAATCATGAATTATGAATCATGAATTGAATCATGAATCATGAATTGAATCACGAATAATGAATTGAATCATGAATCATGAATTGAATAATGAATCATGAATTATGAATCATGAATTGAATCAGGAATCATGAATCATGAGTTGAATCATGAATCATAAATCATGAATCGAATCATGAATAAAGAATCATGAATCGAATCATGAATTGAATCATGAATCATAAATCATGAATCATGAATTGAATCATGAATCATGAATCGAATCATGAATCATGAATTGAATCATGAATCATTAATTGAATCATAAATCATGAATCAAATCATGAATCATGAATTGAATCATTAATTGAATCATGAATCATGAATTGAATTATGAATCATGAATCATGAATTATAAAATATAAATTGAATCATGAATCATGAATTGAATTATGAATTGAATCATGAATCATGAATCATGAATAGAATTATGAATCATGAATCATAAATTGAATCATGAATCATGAATTGAATCATGAATTGAATCATGAATTAAATCATGAATCATGAATCGTGAATTGAATCATGAATTGAATCATGAATCATGACTTGAATCATGAATCATGAATTGAATCATTAATTGAATCATGTATCATGAATTGAATCATGAATCATGAATTGAATCATGAATTATGAATCATGAATTATAAATTAGGAATTGAATCATGAATTGAATCATGAATCATGAATCATGAATAGAATCATGAATCATGAATCATGAATTAAATCATGAATCATGACTTGAATCATGAATCATGAATTAAATCATGAATCATGAAATATGAATTGAATCATGAATCATGATTTGAATCATGAATCATGAATCGAATCATGAATCATGAATCATAAATTGAATCATGAATCATGAATCGATTCATGAATCTAATCATAAATCATGAATCATGAATAATGAATCATGAATTGAATCATGAATCATGAATTATGAATTATGAATCGAATCATGAATCCTGAATCATGAATTGAATCATGAATCATGAATTATAAATTATGAATCGAATCATGAATCATGAATTATAAATTATGAATCGAATCATGAATCCTGAATCATGAATTGAATCATGAATCATGAATTATAAATTATGAATCGAATCATGAATCATGAAAAAAGAATCATGAATCGAATCATGAATCATGAATTGAATCATGAATCATGAATCATGAATTGAATCATGAATCATGAATCATGAATTGAATCATGAATCATGAATCATGAATTGAATCATGAATCATGAATCGAATCATGAATCATGAATTGAATCATGAATCATGATTCATTAATTGAATCATGTATCATGAATCAAATCATGAATCATGAATTGAATCATAATTCATTTATTCATGAATCATAAATTGCAACATGAATCATGAATCAAGAATCGAATCGTGAATCATGAATCATGAATTGAATCATTAATTGAATCATGAATCGAATCATGAATCATGAATTGAATCATGAATCATTTATTCATGAATCATGAATTGAATCATGAATCATGAATCATGAAGCATGAATCATGAATTGAATCATTAATTGAATCACGAATCATGAATTGAATCATGAATCATGAATCATGAATAGAATCATGAATCATGAATCATGAATTATAAAATATAAATTGAATCATGAATCATGAATAATGAATCATGAATTGAATCATGAATCATGAATCATGAATTGAATCATGAATTGAATCTTGAATCATGAATCATGAATAGAATCATTAATTGAATCATGTATCATGAATTGAATCATGAATCATGAATTGAATCATGAATCATGAATCATGAATTATAAATTATGAATTGAATCATGAATTGAATCATGAATCATGAATCATGAATAGAATCATGAATCATGAATCATGAATCATAAATTGAATCATGAATCATGAATCGAATCATGAATCATAAATTGAATCATGAATCATGAATTTAATCATGAATTGAATCATGAATCGTGAATTATAAATTATGAATTGAATCATGAATCATGAATTATGAATCATGAGTTGAATCATGAATTGAATCATGAATCATGACTTGAATCATGAATCATGAATCATAAATCATGAATTGAATAATGAATCATGACTTGAATCATGAATCATGAATTAAATCATGAATCGAATCATGAATCATGAATTCAATCATGAATCATGAATCATGAATTGAATCATGAATTGAATCATGAATCATGACTTGAATCATGAATCATAAATCATGAATTGAATCATGAATCATGACTTGAATCATGAATCATGAATTAAATCATGAATCGAATCATGAATCATGAATTCAATCATGAATCATGAATCATGAATCAAATCATGAATCATGAATTGAATCATGAATCATTAATCATGAATTGAATCATGAATCATGAATTATGAATCATGAATTGAATCATAAATCATGAATTGAATCATGAATCATGAATTGAATCATGAATTGAATCATGAATTGAATCAGGAATCATGAATTGAATCATGAATCGAATCATGAATCATGAATTGAATCACGAATCATGAATTGAATCATGAATTGAATCATGAATCATGAATTGAATCATGAATTGAATCAGGAATAATGAATCATGAATCGTGAATTGAATCATGAATCATGAATCGATTCATGAATTGAATCATGAATCATGAATTGAATCATGAATTGAGTCATGAATCATGAATCATGAATCATGAATCATGAATCATGAATTGAATCATAAATTGATTCATGAATCATGAATTATAAATAATGAATTGAATAATGAATTATGAATCATGAAATGAATCATGAATTGAATCATGAATCATGAATTATGAATCATGAATTGAATCAAGAATCATGAATTGAATTATGAATTGAATCATTAATCATGAATCATGAATCATAAATGGAATCATAATTCATGAATCATGAATTGAATCATGAATTGAATCATGAATTGAATCATGAATAATGACTTGAATCATGAATCATGAATCATAAATCATGAATCAAGAATCATGAATTGAATCATGAATCAAGATTTGAATCATGAATCATGAATCATGAATTAAATCATGAATCATGAATCGAATCATGAATCATGAATTCAATCATGAATCATGAATTCAATCATGAATCATGAATCATGAATTGAATCATGAATCATGAATTATGAATCATGAATTGAATCATGAATCATGAATTGAATCATGAATCATGAATTGAATCACGAATCATGAATTGAGTCATGAATCATGAATTGAATAATGAATCATGAATTATGAATCATGAATATAATCAGGAATCATGAATCATGATTTGAATCATGATTCATAAATCATGAATCGAATCATGAATAAAGAATCATGAATCATGAATCATGAATTGAATCATGAATCATGAATTGAATCATGAATCATGAATCATGAATTGAATCATGAATCATGAATCGAATCATGAATCATGAATTGAATCATGAATCATTAATTGAATCATAAATCATGAATCAAATCATGAATCATGAATTGAATCATTAATTGAATCATGAATCATGAATTGAATCATGAACCATGAATTGAATTATGAATCATGAATCATGAATCATGAATTATAAAATATAAATTGAATCATGAATCATGAATAATGAATCATGAATTGAAACATGAATAATGAATCATGAATAATGAATCATGAATTGAATCATGAATCATGAATCATGAATAGAATTATGAATCATGAATCATGAATCATAAATTGAATCATGAATCATGAATTGAATCATGAATTGAATCATGAATTGAATCATGAATCATGAATCATGAATCGTGAATTGAATCATGAATTGAATCATGAATCATGACTTGAATCATGAATCATGAATTGAATCATTAATTGAATCATGTATCATGAATTGAATCATGAATCATGAATTGAATCATGAATCATGAATCATGAATTATAAATTATGAATTGAATCATGAATCATGAATCATGAATAGAATCATGAATCATGAATCATGAATCATAAATTGAATCATGAATCATGACTTGAATCATGAATCATGAATCATGAATTAAATCATGAATCATGAAATGTGAATTTAATCATGAATCATGATTTGAATCATGAATCATGAATCGAATCATGAATCATAAATTGAATCATGAATCATGAATCGATTCATGAATCATGAATCGAATCATGAATCATGAATCATGCATTGAATCATGAATTGAATCATGAATCAGGAATTATAAATTATGAATTGAATCATGAATCATGAATCATGAATTGAATCATGAATCATGAATTATAAATTATGAATCGAATCATGAATCATGAATAAAGAATCATGAATCGAATCATGAATCATGAATTGAATCATGAATCATGAATCATGAATTGAATCATGAATCATGAATCGAATCATGAATCATGAATTGAAACATGAATCATGAATCAAGAATCGAATCGTGAATCATGAATCATGAATTGAATCATTAATTGAATCATGAATCGAATCATGAATCATGAATTGAATCATGAATCATTTATTCATGAATCATGAATTGAATCATGAATCATGAATCATGAATCGAATCATGAATCATGAATTGAATCATTAATTAAATCATGAATCATGAATTGAATCATGAATCATGAATTGAAATATGAATCATGAATCATGAATTATAAAATATAGATTGAATCATGAATCATGAATAATGAATCATGAATTGAATCATGAATCATGAATCATGAATTGAATCATGAATTGAATCATGAATCATGAATAGAATCATGAATCATGAATCATGAATAGAATCATGAATCATAAATTGAATCATGAATCATGAATTGAATCATGAATTGAATCATGAATCATGACTTGAATCATGAATCATGAATCGTGACTTGAATCATGAATTGAATCATGAATCATGACTTGAATCATGAATCATGAATCATGAATTGAATTATTAATTGAATCATGTATCATGAATTGAATCATAAATCATGAATTGAATCATGAATTATGAATCATGAATTATAAATTATGAATTGAATCATAAATTGAATCATGAATCATGAATCATAAATTGAATCATGAATCATGACTTGAATCATGAATCATGAATCATGAATTAAATCATGAATCATGAAATATGAATTGAATCATGAATCATGATTTGAATCATGAATCATGAATCGAATCATGAATCATGAATCATAAATTGAATCATGAATCATGAATTGAATCATGAATTGAATCATGAATCATGAATTGAATCATGAATCATGAATTATGCATCATGAATTGAATCATGAATCATGAATTGAATTATGAATTTAATCATGAATCATGAATAGAATCATGAATCATGAATCATGAAATGAATCATGAATTGAATCATGAATCATGATTTATAAATTATGAATTGAATCATGAATCATGAATTATGAATCATGAATTGAATCATGAATCATGAATTGAATTATGAATTTAATCATGAATAGAATCATGAATCATAAATCATGAATCATAAATTGAATCATGAATCATGAATTGAATCATGAATTGAATCATGAATCATGACTTGAATCATGAATCATGAATCATAAATCATGAATTGTATCATGAATCATGCATCATGAATTGAATCATGAATCATGATTTGAATCATGAATCATGAAAATAATCATGAATCGAATCATGAATCATGAATCCAGAATTCAATCATGAATCATGAATCAAATCATGAATCATGAATTGAATCATGAATCATTAATGTACACAAAATCAGGCATGCCTCCTACGGCATGGCATTGGTCATGTTATCATGTTTACTGTTTGCATGTAGGTCATATATGTTAGTTGCATGAATCATCAGACTGATCGGACTTTCAGTCATAGGTAGAATCGTTTGAGATAACACGTCAGTCGGAAAATTCTTCAGTGTGTACCTAACCTTACAGGCTAATACGGTAGAGAAATCTTAGCTGATTTTTCCCTCACATCTCTATTGTACACAAAGGAAAATGAGTGGAGGATTTTGTGAAAACACTGACACAACTGTTCCAGAGACACATCTCATCCCGTTGATTCTGCCCTTAAAATTTTAATTTAAAAAGTTTAGTTGAGGGCAGTGACCTGTGGCCAATCAGCAATAGCACCGTATGAACTGGTCGCGGTATAACAAATGCCTTCCATCCAACTGTGCCTGCTTTATATCGAATGGAGAAAATGTTTAGACATAACATGCATACATAGTAAAATTGACAGGAGGAAAGGAGGGAGGGATCTCCAGCAAAGAAAGAGGACGCAGCATGCATTGGGAGGAGCTATATACTATATACTATCCTTAGGAACAGTCCCTTGGGATCTGCAGTGGACTTAACCTCAAGAGGGTAAGCACCAGGCGCTTAGCTTATGGCTTCGCTTGTCATTGGCAAGGTTGGCATCATTCTATGGCACTCTTTGTCTGCATACTCAACCAGTCAATCATTATTCAAAAACAATTGGTCTACAGGTATTTCACAAATTCCAGGTATGTGAATAACTTTTATAAAAGCAGACTACACCTGTTAAATCCCAGCATATCTCACAAGAGCAATGGGAATCATGGAGGAAGTTTGTAATCTGAACTCCTTGATGGGTTAAACGGAAAAGTCAGCAGCAACACAGTGTAACATTAGTGTACATTTGAGGACTACAATTAATGTAGACGATTCCATTAGCTGCAAGGTTCTGTAGTAACCTTGTGTCTATGTTTCTGCGCACAATGCCGGTAATTATGGTAAAGAGAACTTAGCTCAATTTTGCCTTGTGTCTAATTGAATTGGCCCCAAAGTATGCAATTTATTTCAATAGAAGAAAATCTTTTTGATCCTTTGTAATGTTATCTATTTTTATAGACCGTCTACTCTTTTTTCTAAAAATTCCTGTAGTCACCGATATTTTTTGTATGGTATGTTGTAATACCTGTGATGAAAAACAGCATACTAAAGAAGAAGATCAATTAAAATTAAGGAATGTTGAGGGCACTCCAATGTGTGGTAAAACACTGCCTTTATTAATGTCATCACATTTGTGTTTGATACTCTTGAGGTAGGCAAACAGCAGCTATTTTACGCAACTGTAGTATAGCACAGTTAGTAAATACAGAGACCTACCTGGTTTGTTGCCAAAAGCATGTAATGTACATTAAGTAACTGTACATCTGCATTATTCTACACTAATATGTATGTATTATGTAGTTTATTATATATTATGTAATGTATAATACAATATATTATATATGTAATAATAATATATTATATATAATAATATATATCTAAAATAATATTATATATAATTTATATAATATATATATATATATATATATATATATATATATATATATATATATAATAATAAAATATTAGATATATAATAATATAATTATATTATATAATATATATTATGTTATATATAATATATTATATATTATATAATATGTAGTATGTAATATATTACTAATATGTAGTCACCTTACTAATAATAGTATGGTGATTACAGGACCCATAGGGTCTTTTATCCCTCAAAGGCCTCCTTCCCCCTTAATGAGGTTCATGCTCAAAAGGGCAGAGCGGAGCCCTATTCATGGGCCTATGCAGGGGGGGGGGGGGGTTGAGTATATCTTTTCCAGGTACCTACTCAAGTGTTGCATTGGGGCCTGGCGATGCATTGTTTTCCCCCGACCTTCACCTCCACTAAAACTAGAGGAATAGCATCATAGCAAACCAAAGACATGTATTAAAAAGTAATAATTTACATTAATAAATAAATTACAGACTTTAATTCCATTCAGTTATACAGAAAAGACAAAGTTATACAAGGGTTGATGTAACATGATATGTATGCAGTTATAAACATTACATCTGCAATACCTTCAAATAGCAAGCAAACGTAACTCATTTAAATTGGTGTAGTTATCCTGTTAGAGCACCATGTACCAATGCTGAATTATGTTGTTAGTGGTATAGGAAACTTTAATTCCTAGAACAATTCCATCATTTCTTAGTACAATCATTTTTTACAGAGTAATACACATACCAAAATTGTTTCTGCTATGTTCTTAGAAAACTTTTAATCCTCCCAGTATTCTCTGACTTTCATGGTCCAAGTTTCACTTCAGTCCTTGCTGATCTTTTCATCTTTATGTCACATTACTTCTTAGCCACGAGTATTGAACTAGAAAGTATACATGCTGAGCCGAGATGTGTGGAAGCAATTAGTGAGTATAAATACGTGGTTTTCAAGCGTGGCCAAAGTTTTAGAGCCAATTTATGACTAAGTGTTCATGCTTTGTTTCATGTGCGATATTTTATATATATAATTTGTGTGTGAAGAGTAAACAAGAGTTTAACTTGTGTTTGCGAATTTCCACCTTCAGCGTTTTTCTACTACATGTTGTTCAAGTTCAGAAAAAGAGCATGATTCATTTTCATTGGCACCTCTCTGTCTCAGACTCAAAACCATTAATGTAATATGGGAGTATGTAGAGACAATGCATACTCTATGATTGGATATGTTACTGAGATAACTAACTTTAGTGTCTCTTCTTTCAGCTGCATAATCCGAATCGCTAACCTTGTACATTGTTATAAAATAAAGGTGTCTAATATTAAATTATAAAACCACTAGTTGACATTTAAAAAATATTTTAGCCGAATTTATGTTTTCATGTAAACATTGAGGGCCAGAGTCATTAAGGAGAGTAAAGCATAAAAAAAAGAATAACTTTAGCACATGGGCAAAACCATGTTGCATTGGAGGGGGCGGTGAATTTAAAATGTGGGGACAGATTTAAAGTTAGGGTAGGGCATGTCCTAGATCAACTTTAAATTTCAGTGTAAAAATAACACTATCAGGTATTTGTGTGGTACATGAAAAACAGCCAGTATTTAACTTCTGTGCAAAATAATAACTAAGTTGTACCCCTTGCATTGTAACATGGTTTTTCCATGAGAAAACTTATTCCTTTTTTTTTTCCCTTACTTTCCTTAATGGCTCAGGCCCTGAAAGAGAAGTGAAACCAATATAACATGTAATTAACTATATATTATAGTCAGGTATAGAATAATATGCATGTTGGCCAGGTCTCCTATTTTGTACAATTTAAGGTGTTTGAAGTTTTATTGTGTCAATAAAATGGTGCTTTCTATCGCCCAGCTTCCTATTCGTTTTTCTCAAAATACAAATAACTCAATTCGGTGGCAACTTTCTGCATGAAGTGACAGTTATAATTAAAATACAGATAATGGTATATATTTGCTGATAAAAGTATGTCATGTGATTGCCAAGAATGCAACTTTAGCCAAGACGGGCTAGGGTTTCCAAGGGGAAACATGTACCTGGATGGACTCATCACATCAATTCATTTTGTTTTATATACTGTATTTAGCTATGAGAATTAGCAACTTACTGTTGCTTTATATAGTGCTAACATATTACACAGCAATGTGCAGAGAATGCTTTTTCATATGTAATTAACCTACCAAGATGTTTTCAGGCATTGGGAGGAAATTGGAGCGCTTGGATGAAACCATAGTTGCCTACTCTCCCGGAATGTCCGGGAGACTCCCAAATTTCTGGGAGTCCTCCTGGACTCCCGGGAGAGCAGGCAATTCTTCCTATACCCGGCCAGTTCTGTAAATTAAATGGAGGGGGCGAGGCTTAGTGATGCTGTACACGCGACATCCTGGCCCCGGACCCTATTTTTATTGGTCCAAAATAGTGATGACAGTTTTGGGGGCTGGGCTAATGATGTGATTCTTCAAGCCCCACAAACCTGCCCCCCCCCTCCCCGGACAAGTTGCCTATGTTGGCAAGTATGGAGGAAACCCATGCAGACTGGGGAGAGCAAACACTCCACACTCCATTCTTGGTTGAATTTGAACCCAACCCCTAAATGTTAGGAGACAGCTATGCTAACCACATGTGTGCCATGTGTATCAGACTATTAAATCTGCAATTAGTGTGTTATAGTGTTGTGTAATGGTTTATAGCAGATCATGTTGGGTTACTGTAAATTTGTAATGAAACAAAGCCATGGAGGAGCTTGAAAGAGTGGATAATTGTGCTAAAAATTTCAATGGTTCACTGTTGAAAGGCAGTGTCAGACTGGGGCATGAAGGTTTCACCGGGGGACTGTAACGCTAGGGGCCCACCAGAGGGGGTGTGGCCAGCCATCATAGAGAAGAGACCAGACACTAGAGGGGGAGTGGTCTGCCCACGAAGAACAGCTAGCCCCATAGTGTACTATATAAAGAATGCAATGTGTATATAAAAAGTACACAGTCTTGATATGCCCCTTAGATTGGGCAGAACAGTCAGCAAAAATAGGGATTGTCCCACTAGACCAGGCTAGGCTATATCTGTGGCACTCCAGGTGTTGTGAAACTACAAGCCACAGCATGCTTTGCCAATATTTAGCAGCTTATTGCTGGAAGGCTATGCTGGGACTTGTAGTTTCACAACACCTGGAGTGCCACAGGTTAGCCAAGACTGCACTAGACTCAGAACATTTGACAGACTGTCCTACCTGTTCTTGTCACTTTTACCACCTGTGGCTGCTGGTTTCTTTAGTTGCGACTTGTCTGGATCCTGGAATGTTGGGGGCCCTATTTGGAAAAAATAATGGGTACATTTAGAAAATTCCAATCAGCCCCAGCGTTAAATCAATAGGACCCACAATTAATTCTTAGGTCTTCCTCCAGCCCCAACATTAAAGTAACAGTATTCCCATGTAATAAACCTATTTCCCTCCCTCCAGACAGCCCCTGCAATAAATTAATTGTATTTATGATCGCATAAATATACCTATTTCCCGCAACCATCACTACCATGAAATAATTCATATTCACATTTAATAAATAGACCACATGCTCCTCAAACTCAGCCCCACATTCAATTAAAACCACCCCATCTTAAATTAATAGTCCCCACTATAAAATTAAATTGCCCCATCTTCATCCTACAAACAAAATAGGACCCATTATTTAGCCACCACCTACCACACACACACTACATTGCCACAAGCCCGGTGTGCTATCACACACACATTACTGTGCCACTTCATTACCATGCTGTGTCTCCTTATGATCACACTGCGCCCTCCATGCTGCTTTTGCCCCCCCATCTCCTGGCCCCCCTTCATTACCCTGTGTCATGCTGCTTTGGCTCCCCATCACCCTGTGCCATGCTGCTTTGGCCCCCCTTTCACACTCTGCCATGCTGTTTTGGCCCCCCTTCACACTCTGGCATACTGCTTTGGCCCCTCTTTCACACTCTGCCATGCTGCTTTGGCCCCCCTTTCACACTCTGCCATGCTGCTTTGGCCCCCCTTCACACTCTGGCATACTGCTTTGGCCCCTCTTTCACACTCTGCCATGCTGCTTTGGCCCCCCCTTTCACACTCTGCCATGCTTCTTTGGCCCTCCTTTCACACTCTGCCATGCTGCTTTGGCCACCCTTTCATACTCTGCCATGCTCCCCCTTTGCATTCTCTGCCATGCTCCCCCATTGCACTCTCTGCCATGCTCCCCCTTTGCACTCTCTGCTATGCTCCCCCTTTCCACTCTCTGCCATGCTCCCCCTTCACTCTGCCTTCTTCCTGACTCCTGTCTGCGGCACTCCTCACTGAACGTCGGGCATGATGACGTCACGCCCGACATTCAGTGCGAACGGAGCAGAGAGGAGTGGTCATGGGAGTATTCTTTTTTATTTTTCTTTAAAGTTTTCAGCTCCCCCCACCAACGAAGAAGGGAGCGATCAGGGTCGGGGCCTACCAGGGGATAGCCTGGTCCCCCGATGGCCCAGTCCGACTCTGCTGAAAGGTAGAATACTGGTACTTGTACCCTGGTTCCAATGCTTTAAATGGGAACCAGGGTACTTAACTGATAGTTGCATTTTTTTTTTAATAGGGATCAAAAACATACTAGTAGGTTCATTTGCTGCTATAAAATTGACCTAAGTCTCTCTCAGTGTGTATGTGTGTCTCTGTGTGTGCGTATGTTAGGGAATGTAGAGTGTAAGCTCCAATGGGGCAGGGACTCATGTGAGTGAGTTCTCTGTACAGCACTTTGGAATTAGTGGCACTATATAAATAGTGGCTGCTGATGATTATAGAATTTTTCTGTAGGAGGGCAAGACCCTGGATATAATGCGACCAGGTAGTTTCTGTCAAAATGTGTTATCATACTGTAACTACAAATTAGATGTCACATACCTGCCTTCATGGTGAGAAGCCAATTAACAGGTAATAACATGGGAAAGGACAATTTTGAATTGATGCTATTATTTATTATTTTTTTAATACATTCACTAACCTACTGGTTACATTCTCCAGGTATACTGTCCCTAACTAATGACTTTTTTGTTACTTCTCTTTACCAGGGAAGCCATCCAGCCTATGGGTGGGTCTATTCCCTAAACATAGAATGCTGCACAAACAATGACATGCAGATTGACAGTCCCGACTCACTGAATTTGCACAAATTCAAATACAAACCCAGCTAGGTGGAAGTTTAGAAAAGCATTATTTGCAAAATTGAATCACTAGGGTACAATATTTTTATTAACAAGAATACTAGAACAGTGTCTTGAAACTGATTAACATTTAAAATAGGTTAAATATTTATGTTATACAGAGATTTCAATATATTAAAAAATTGTTCATGATTTTTTATTTTTTTTGGTAACTTCTTAGAGAAAAGGATTTGCATTAACAAATGTCTATGAAAAGCAATAATCAAGAGTTTTAAAGCCATTTTATGCAGGTCTCTAAATAAATATCCATGGAATATATTTCGAACCAGATGGTCAGCTGAAATATAAAGTATTTGCATCAGTAATTTTGGGTAAACTGCTTACTGATAAACAATTTATCTCTATTTTCTTCAGCAATGTTCCTAGGTGAGATGCACAGTAATGTTTTTCTACTAATCTCCTTTTTATCTTTTTGTGCAGTAGAGCAATGAAGATTGTGTTTCTGACACGATTATCTAAAAGTATACTTGGCAATAATACAGATAACATTAATCACTGTAGAAGGGATACTTGGTATAGTTTTTAGTAGTTTTCTTTTCTATTTTCAATGTGAAACAATGTAAGCAATTAGTATATTCAGTTTACTTTTTCACCTTGCAAAAAGCAATATTGTGTGATGATTTTACTATTTATATAACATGTTGCTTACTTTGAAATTCATTATTTACGAAGATGGTTATCAAGTGTTACCACTAAACAATAATATCCAGCATACAATTAATAGAGTATTGCAACACTATTAAGCTGGACACACATAAAAGTTATCAGAAGATGGTATTGGACTGTGTGTGACCAGGTCATCTTCGTTGTGTTGCAGAAGTGGTCCTGAAACTCGGCCCAGGCATTGAACAACAGGATTTTGTCCATTTTGGTCACTGACATGTGTCAAGATTAGCCAGTGTGTGACCAGCTTAATTGTTATTTATACATTAGACCAATTTACTAAAGAACTTTTGTAAAGAATGTCATAAATTGAGTTGGTGAAACAGGAAAAAAAATAGAAAAAGGTGGGGCCAAATGGATGGACACTGACTTGTAATTGCAGAGGAGTTTAATATATTATAGAGTTAAATCATATAGGTAACATTTTTAGATTTGTAGATATGATTGTGTGGTGCTTTGCCATAGGATGACCAATTGTCAGTGTTATGGCCCCAGTAGTGAGAGGTATGCTGTGTGAGTGACCCCAGTAGTGAGAGGTATGCTGTGAGTGACCTCAGTAGTGAGAGGTATGCTGTGTGAGTGACCTCAGTAGTGAGAGGTATGCTGTGTGTGACCTCAGTAGTGAGAGGTATGCTGTGTGTGACCCCAGTAGTGAGAGGTATGCTGTGTGAGTGACCTCAGTAGTGAGAGGTATGCTGTGTGAGTGACCTCAGTAGTGAGAGGTATGCTGTGTGAGTGACCTCAGTAGTGAGAGGTATGCTGTGTGTGACCCCAGTAGTGAGAGGTATGCTGTGTGAGTGACCTCAGTAGTGAGAGGTATGCTGTGTGTGTGACCCCAGTAGTGAGAGGTATGCTGTGTGAGTGACCCCAGTAGTGAGAGGTATGCTGTGTGAGTGACCCCAGTAGTGAGAGGTATGCTGTGTGAGTGACCTCAGTAGTGAGAGGTATGCTGTGTGTGTGACCCCAGTAGTGAGAGGTATGCTGTGTGAGTGACCCCAGTAGTGAGAGGTATGCTGTGTGAGTGACCCCAGTAGTGAGAGGTATGCTGTGTGAGTGACCTCAGTAGTGAGAGGTATGCTGTGTGTGTGACCCCAGTAGTGAGAGGTATGCTGTGTGAGTGACCTCAGTAGTGAGAGGTATGCTGTGTGTGTGACCCCAGTAGTGAGAGGTATGCTGTGTGAGTGACTCCAGTAGTGAGAGGTATGCTGTGTGAGTGACCTCAGTAGTGAGAGGTATGCTGTGTGAGTGACCTCAGTAGTGAGAGGTATGCTGTGTGAGTGACCTCAGTAGTGAGAGGTATGCTGTGTGTGACCCCAGTAGTGAGAGGTATGCTGTGTGTGTGACCCCAGTAGTGAGAGGTATGCTGTGTGAGTGACCTCAGTAGTGAGAGGTATGCTGTGTGTGTGACCTCAGTAGTGAGAGGTATGCTGTGTGAGTGACCTCAGTAGTGAGAGGTATGCTGTGTGAGTGACCTCAGTAGTGAGAGGTATGCTGTGTGAGTGACCCCAGTAGTGAGAGGTATGCTGTGTGTGTGACCCCAGTAGTGAGAGGTATGCTGTGTGAGTGACCCCAGTAGTGAGAGGTATGCTGTGTGAGTGACCTCAGTAGTGAGAGGTATGCTGTGTGAGTGACCTCAGTAGTGAGAGGTATGCTGTGTGAGTGACCCCAGTAGTGAGAGGTATGCTGTGTGAGTGACCTCAGTAGTGAGAGGTATGCTGTGTGTGTGACCCCAGTAGTGAGAGGTATGCTGTGTGAGTGACCTCAGTAGTGAGAGGTATGCTGTGTGAGTGACCTCAGTAGTGAGAGGTATGCTGTGTGAGTGACCCCAGTAGTGAGAGGTATGCTGTGTGTGACCCCAGTAGTGAGAGGTATGCTGTGTGAGTGACCTCAGTAGTGAGAGGTATGCTGTGTGAGTGACCTCAGTAGTGAGAGGTATGCTGTGTGAGTGACCTCAGTAGTGAGAGGTATGCTGTGTGTGACCCCAGTAGTGAGAGGTATGCTGTGTGAGTGACCTCAGTAGTGAGAGGTATGCTGTGTGAGTGACCTCAGTAGTGAGAGGTATGCTGTGTGAGTGACCCCAGTAGTGAGAGGTATGCTGTGTGTGACCCCAGTAGTGAGAGGTATGCTGTGTGAGTGACCTCAGTAGTGAGAGGTATGCTGTGTGAGTGACCTCAGTAGTGAGAGGTATGCTGTGTGAGTGACCTCAGTAGTGAGAGGTATGCTGTGTGTGTGACCCCAGTAGTGAGAGGTATGCTGTGTGTGTGACCCCAGTAGTGAGAGGTATGCTGTGTGTGTGACCCCAGTAGTGAGAGGTATGCTGTGTGTGTGACCCCAGTAGTGAGAGGTATGCTGTGTGTGTGACCCCAGTAGTGAGAGGTATGCTGTGTGTGTGACCCCAGTAGTGAGAGGTATGCTGTGTGAGTGACTCCAGTAGTGAGAGGTATGCTGTGAGTGACCTCAGTAGTGAGAGGTATGCTGTGTGTGTGACCCCAGTAGTGAGAGGTATGCTGTGTGTGTGACCTCAGTAGTGAGAGGTATGCTGTGTGAGTGACCTCAGTAGTGAGAGGTATGCTGTGTGTGTGACCCCAGTAGTGAGAGGTATGCTGTGTGTGTGACCCCAGTAGTGAGAGGTATGCTGTGTGTGTGACCCCAGTAGTGAGAGGTATGCTGTGTGTGTGACCTCAGTAGTGAGAGGTATGCTGTGTGAGTGACCTCAGTAGTGAGAGGTATGCTGTGTGTGTGACCTCAGTAGTGAGAGGTATGCTGTGTGAGTGACCTCAGTAGTGAGAGGTATGCTGTGTGAGTGACTCCAGTAGTGAGAGGTATGCTGTGTGAGTGACTCCAGTAGTGAGAGGTATGCTGTGTGAGTGACTCCAGTAGTGAGAGGTATGCTGTGTGTGACCCCAGTAGTGAGAGGTATGCTGTGTGAGTGACCTCAGTAGTGAGAGGTATGCTGTGTGAGTGACCCCAGTAGTGAGAGGTATGCTGTGTGAGTGACCTCAGTAGTGAGAGGTATGCTGTGTGTGTGACCCCAGTAGTGAGAGGTATGCTGTGTGAGTGACCTCAGTAGTGAGAGGTATGCTGTGTGAGTGACCTCAGTAGTGAGAGGTATGCTGTGTGAGTGACTCCAGTAGTGAGAGGTATGCTGTGTGTGTGACCCCAGTAGTGAGAGGTATGCTGTGTGTGTGACCCCAGTAGTGAGAGGTATGCTGTGAGTGACCTCAGTAGTGAGAGGTATGCTGTGTGAGTGACCTCAGTAGTGAGAGGTATGCTGTGTGAGTGACCTCAGTAGTGAGAGGTATGCTGTGTGAGTGACCTCAGTAGTGAGAGGTATGCTGTGTGTGTGACCTCAGTAGTGAGAGGTATGCTGTGTGTGTGACCCCAGTAGTGAGAGGTATGCTGTGTGAGTGACCTCAGTAGTGAGAGGTATGCTGTGTGAGTGACCCCAGTAGTGAGAGGTATGCTGTGTGAGTGACCTCAGTAGTGAGAGGTATGCTGTGTGTGACCCCAGTAGTGAGAGGTATGCTGTGTGTGTGACCCCAGTAGTGAGAGGTATGCTGTGTGAGTGACCTCAGTAGTGAAAGGTATGCTGTGTGAGTGACCTCAGTAGTGAAAGGTATGCTGTGTGAGTGACTCCAGTAGTGAGAGGTATGCTGTGTGTGTGACTCCAGTAGTGAAAGGTATGCTGTGTGAGTGACTCCAGTAGTGAGAGGTATGCTGTGTGAGTGACCTCAGTAGTGAGAGGTATGCTGTGTGTGACCCCAGTAGTGAGAGGTATGCTGTGTGAGTGACCTCAGTAGTGAAAGGTATGCTGTGTGAGTGACCTCAGTAGTGAGAGGTATGCTGTGTGAGTGACCTCAGTAGTGAGAGGTATGCTGTGTGAGTGACTCCAGTAGTGAGAGGTATGCTGTGTGAGTGACCTCAGTAGTGAGAGGTATGCTGTGTGTGACCCCAGTAGTGAGAGGTATGCTGTGTGTGACCCCAGTAGTGAGAGGTATGCTGTGTGAGTGACCTCAGTAGTGAGAGGTATGCTGTGTGTGACCCCAGTAGTGAGAGGTATGCTGTGTGAGTGACCTCAGTAGTGAGAGGTATGCTGTGTGTGACCTCAGTAGTGAGAGGTATGCTGTGTGAGTGACCTCAGTAGTGAGAGGTATGCTGTGTGAGTGACCCCAGTAGTGAGAGGTATGCTGTGTGTGTGACCCCAGTAGTGAGAGGTATGCTGTGTGAGTGACCTCAGTAGTGAGAGGTATGCTGTGTGAGTGACTCCAGTAGTGAAAGGTATGCTGTGTGAGTGACCTCAGTAGTGAGATGTATGCTGTGTGTGACCCCAGTAGTGAGAGGTATGCTGTGTGAGTGACCCCAGTAGTGAGAGGTATGCTGTGTGAGTGACCTCAGTAGTGAGAGGTATGCTGTGTGAGTGACCTCAGTAGTGAGATGTATGCTGTGTGTGACCCCAGTAGTGAGAGGTATGCTGTGTGAGTGACCTCAGTAGTGAGAGGTATGCTGTGTGTGTGACCCCAGTAGTGAGAGGTATGCTGTGTGAGTGACCTCAGTAGTGAGAGGTATGCTGTGTGAGTGACCTCAGTAGTGAGAGGTATGCTGTGTGTGACCCCAGTAGTGAGAGGTATGCTGTGTGAGTGACCTCAGTAGTGAGAGGTATGCTGTGTGTGACCCCAGTAGTGAGAGGTATGCTGTGTGAGTGACCTCAGTAGTGAGAGGTATGCTGTGTGAGTGACCTCAGTAGTGAGAGGTATGCTGTGTGAGTGACCTCAGTAGTGAGAGGTATGCTGTGTGTGACCCCAGTAGTGAGAGGTATGCTGTGTGAGTGACCTCAGTAGTGAGAGGTATGCTGTGTGAGTGACCTCAGTAGTGAGAGGTATGCTGTGTGTGTGACCCCAGTAGTGAGAGGTATGCTGTGTGAGTGACTCCAGTAGTGAGAGGTATGCTGTGTGAGTGACCTCAGTAGTGAGAGGTATGCTGTGTGTGACCCCAGTAGTGAGAGGTATGCTGTGTGAGTGACCTCAGTAGTGAGAGGTATGCTGTGTGAGTGACTCCAGTAGTGAAAGGTATGCTGTGTGAGTGACCCCAGTAGTGAGAGGTATGCTGTGTGAGTGACCTCAGTAGTGAGAGGTATGCTGTGTGAGTGACCTCAGTAGTGAGAGGTATGCTGTGTGTGTGACCCCAGTAGTGAGAGGTATGCTGTGTGTGTGACCCCAGTAGTGAGAGGTATGCTGTGTGAGTGACCTCAGTAGTGAGAGGTATGCTGTGTGAGTGACCTCAGTAGTGAGAGGTATGCTGTGTGAGTGACCTCAGTAGTGAGAGGTATGCTGTGTGTGACCCCAGTAGTGAGAGGTATGCTGTGTGAGTGACCTCAGTAGTGAGAGGTATGCTGTGTGTGTGACCTCAGTAGTGAGAGGTATGCTGTGTGTGACCCCAGTAGTGAGAGGTATGCTGTGTGAGTGACCTCAGTAGTGAGAGGTATGCTGTGTGTGACCCCAGTAGTGAGAGGTATGCTGTGTGTGACCCCAGTAGTGAGAGGTATGCTGTGTGAGTGACCTCAGTAGTGAGAGGTATGCTGTGTGTGACCCCAGTAGTGAGAGGTATGCTGTGTGAGTGACCTCAGTAGTGAGAGGTATGCTGTGTGAGTGACCTCAGTAGTGAGAGGTATGCTGTGTGTGTGACCTCAGTAGTGAGAGGTATGCTGTGTGAGTGACCTCAGTAGTGAGAGGTATGCTGTGTGAGTGACTCCAGTAGTGAAAGGTATGCTGTGTGAGTGACTCCAGTAGTGAAAGGTATGCTGTGTGAGTGACCTCAGTAGTGAGAGGTATGCTGTGTGTGACCTCAGTAGTGAGAGGTATGCTGTGTGAGTGACCTCAGTAGTGAGAGGTATGCTGTGTGAGTGACTCCAGTAGTGAAAGGTATGCTGTGCGAGATCCGACAACTGGATTATGAGTCAGAGCCTCAGTTTCAGATTTGAATTTGGCGCCAATACCCGGATCGGCAACGTTCGGGTGGGCTCGGATTTCATAAATCCGAGTGCGCTCATCTCTAATATTAACATCGCTCGAGAAGCAACCTAGTATCAGTATTTCTGAGGAGTCTCTGGTTGGGGTGGGCCGAATTGATACCGGCTGCAACCCACCACTAACACAATCTCCCCTAGGTACATTTGGACTATCTACTATTTGTGTCTGTTAATGTTTATGTTGTGTTTAGGAACATGTGGCACCTCTATCAGTTTGTGGCTTAATGCTACCTTGCCAATAATACTCAGCTTGTGTAGGACATCATAGTGACTAATTTCAACACTAATTTTCAGATGTGTAAATCTGTTGTTAAAATCTAACCCTAAACATAAATATGGCTCTTTGATAATGTTCAAGCAACATATATGTAATTGACATTAGAGATGTTCACTGACCCCCGTTTTCTGGTTTTGGATTTGGATTAACTTTGTGTTTTGGTTTTGGAAAAACCACCTTTGTGTGTTTTGGTTTTGGCTTTGGATCTGTATTTTTTTGAAAAATAGCTAAAATCACATAATTTTGCTTGTTTTTTTCCTACATTATTTATTAACCTCAATAACACTAATTTCAAGTCATTTGCCGTCATTTATGACCACCTCACAGGTCACAATATTATTTTCATACACTTTCAAACAAATACTACAAAAGTTCTTGCCCATAATAAGAAAGCCATTGTCATGCCTAGGCATAAGACCAAAAAATCCACCTCTTATGTGTGGAATTAGTTTTACCCAAATTCTGACAATGTCTAGCCATTTGTAGCATTGTAAAGCCACAGTCAGTAGAGGTAGGGACCTTAACCATCTAGGATCCTCATCCATGTTACGCCATTTGAAGAGAGTTCAGGTAAAGCTCTTGGGAAAATCAGAAACTTATGATAACAACAAGCAGTCTAGCCTCAGCTATCTCTCTTCTCTCATCCCAGCACCTGCATTCTACACCCCCAACACCTTCATTATCAATATCCTCACTACTGATTGCTGTTAGTCCTGCATCCAAGTTGCTAATGCGGGATGACTCCTCCCCTATTCAGAACTCCTCATAAGAATCCTTGAGCATTAGGCCCACTGCTGCTGCTCCTGGGGCTGGATCTTCAACCCAGAAGCAGACCAAGAAGAAGACTACTAGTAGTTTTCAACAATTGACTGTTAAACAATCCTTAGCTAGTATGAAATTTGTCACCCAGTCACAAAGCGGATCACAGACACCAAGGCAACTATGCCAGTATTAGATCTGCGTCCAATATCCACTATTAATGCAGCTGGTGGTAGACAATTACTTAAGGTCTTGTGTTCCTGTTACCAAATTCCATCACAACACCATTTTACTAGAAAAGCTCTTCCTCACCTCTACCAGAAGATTCGTAAAAATTTAATTATTGGGCTATAAAATTCCATTCTTCCCAGTGTACACTTAACCACAGATATGTGGACAAGCGGAACCAGGCAAACTAAAGATTATATGACTGTGACAGTCCACTGGGTTGGTGATTCGCCTTCACCAGCAGGAACACCATTAGCATGTACCCAAGTACGTCACATTTTTCAGAGGCAGACTACTCTGTGTATCATCTGCTTCACTAAGAGGCACATTATTATTATTATTATCGTAGAATTGTAAGGCACCACAGTGCACCACAGCATCGTACAGTAGGGAAGACAAGAACATATATAAAACAAGACATACGTAAAAC
Organism: Mixophyes fleayi; assembly: GCF_038048845.1. Classification (NCBI taxonomy): domain Eukaryota; kingdom Metazoa; phylum Chordata; class Amphibia; order Anura; family Limnodynastidae; genus Mixophyes; species Mixophyes fleayi. The sequence continues at coordinate 292,652 of NW_027448223.1, forward strand.
AAGAACAGAGAAGGCAGACAAATTGAATGGAGACATGAAATCCAAGGGTATGGAGTACCCTGCTCATTAGAGAGCTTACATTCTAAAGGGAAGAGGGCAAAGCTGAAACAAGAGGAGCGAGTGTGGCTCAGAGTAGAGATTGGGATAGTGTATTAGTGTGAATAGTGTTATCGAGGATAAGGTCACCTCTAAAAAAGAGATGGGTTTTCAAAGAGGATCTAAAGATTTGAAGGATGTGGGAAAGTCTGATTGAGCATGGTAGGGAATTCCATAAGTGGGGAGCAGCATGGGAGAAGTCTTAAAGGCGGGAGTGAGAGGTGGTTATCAGAGACGAGACAAGGCGCAGGTCAGAGGTAATACCGCTGACAACCTGTTTGAAACACTAAGGGATGTCATTGCAACATGGCTTATCCTGCTTGGACTCTCCTGAGGATATGATTTCTGTTAACGCCACCAATATTGTTAGAGCATGATTTGCTCACACAATCAACTTGGTGGTACAGAACTTTTAAAAAATGACAATGACATGCAGGCGATGCTGTCTGTGTCCCGAAATATTTAGGGTCATTTTCGGGATTCTGCATCAGCATGTAGGAGAATGCAGCAGCTGCAAGAAGAATAGAATGTGAAGGGGAATGCACTTTAGTCCAGCGAAGTAGACACCTGTGAAGAGAGTGCAGACACTGTTAGCTTGAGTGAACTGATTCCCCTAATTAGACTTTTTGAGAAGCAGCTAGAGAACTTGGAGGAAATGAAACAAAGCAAATCTGCTAACTATATTGGAATTGTAGATTAAGTACTTAATTCTCTTCACCGGGATCCAAGAGTTATCAACATTTTGAAATTGGATCTGACAAGGGAGGAACAGGGAGCTGACCATGTGTCCCTTTTATTCCCCGCCCTGGGTTCCCTTCTCCAGAGGATAGGAACAAAGGATAGGGGGGATTGTGTTAGGCTATGAATAGTCTGAAGATGAAGAAATAGGCTCTGTTTCAGAGGTGACAGGTCCTCTACAAACAAAGAAGTTGAAAGAAAAAGTCCCCTATCTGTCCAGCTGGTATTGCTGTAAAAAGATTTTGAGGGTTGTTTTTATATAAGGGTTGTTGAATAAAGAACAAGCTTAATTTGCCCATAATAGTGTGAGAATACAGCTCTCATATATCTCTATCATATTGGCATTATATGTATTTATATGAGGAGTACATAAGGCCTTGGAAAGGAAAGTTTTTTTCCTGTACTATCATCATCATCATCAATTATTTATAAAGTGCCAGCAAATTCCGTAGCGCTTTACAATTGGGGACAAACAATAACAAACAATACTGGGTAATACATACAAAGAGGTGAGAGGGCCCTGCTCACAAGCTTACAATCTATGGGACAATGGGAGCCAGATACATGAGGTTAAATCTACATTCTGTGCATTGGTCCAGCCAGGTTGTAAAGGATAAAAAAGGGATTTGTATGCTATATGATCCAGTCACAGAGCAATGTTGGTCTGGGGTCAGAGGGTTGTTATCGTGTGTATTGTGTAACCGGTGATAATAGGGTAGTCTAGACAGGTTAAGATGGTGGTTGAGGAATATTATAAGCTTGCATGAAGAGGAGGGTTCTCAGAGAATGCTTGAAAGTTTGTAGACCGGAGGATAGTCTTATTGTGCGAGGGAGGGAATTCCATAGAGTGAGCAGCCCGAAAAAAGTCCTGTATGGGAGGATGTAATGAAAGTGGATGAAAGACATAGATCTTGTGCAGAACGGAGTTGTTGAGTTCGGAACTATTTTGAGACAAGTCAGGAGATATATGTCGGTGCAGTCTTGTTGACAGCCTTATACGTTTTAGTAGAAGAATTTTATATTGGATTCGGTAAAAAACAGGCAACCAATGAAGAGACTGACAGAGTGGCTCAGCAGAGGAATAACAATTTTGAAGGAAAATCAGTCTGGCCGTTGAGTGTAAAATTGATCGTAGGGCTTTGAGTCTGTATAGGGGAAGACCAGTAAGAAGGGAATTGCAATAGTCAATGCGGGAGATGATCAGTGCATGAATTAACATTTTTGCTGTGTCTTGTGTAAGATATGTGCGCATTTTGGAAATGTTTTTTAGATGTGTGTAACATGATTTAGATTTAGAATCGATGTGGGGAATAAAGGATAGTTCTGAGTCAAGGATCACACCTAGGCAGCGAACTTGTGGGTGGGGGGTGTTTATGGTCATGTTGTCAACAGAAATAGAAATGTCAGGTATGCTTTTGTTGGTGGGGGGGGAAATTATTAACTCTGTTTTTGAAAGATTGAGTTTGAGTTGGCGATAGGACATCCATGATGAAATGGCAGACAGGCAACCAGTAACGTGAGACAACACAGATGGAGAGAGATCAGGAAAGGATAGATAGATTTTGGTGTCATCCTGTTAGGAACTCCCAAGCCAGTACAGTGAAACTCGGGGACAGTTTAGAGCACACAGATATTCATACAAGACTATTAACAAAGCTCTAAGCATTGTTTAATAACTGATACATGTAGGGAAATTCAGCTTTCACTTTTAAGAGTGGATGCAACTGTAACAAGGAAACTCAGAGTTGTACCTTATTCTCCCTTATTGTCCGAGTAGTCCAGGATGATTGGGAATGTCCTATTGTAAATGACCAGAGGGAACAGTCAGTTGTGCGTTAACCTGTTTCCTGACCAGTGTGAGCATTTTATATTGGTGCTGTGATGTCACTATGCATACAATGTATTTAAAAACAGAAATTCAAATGAGAGAGACTTGCTTAATCATTTCTTCATGATCAGGAAGTTGCAGTAGAGCACTGCTGCAGTTATTAAAGCGCACCATCTCTTCAGCTCTGCTAGATCCAGGATAATGCCATCTGATAAATTCTATATAGAAAACTGTAAACATGAATTTGCCACAACTATGCTTTAAACAATACCTTAGTGCATCTTTGAATATTTTCTGTAACTTCCAGTATATTTATTTAAATCACACTTGTATGTAATCTGGTTAATGTTGCTTACATTGAATGGCTCCATAGAAGTAACAAAAATACACCTGCATATTTTAAATGCTTTTTGAAAAGAAGACAAAATATCAAGAAACGGAACAGTATATCTGGATGAAGGAACATTTTGCAGTTTTTAAAATATTTTATATAGGTTATGTTGCCTTATATTTTGCTGGTTTTGTGAACATCTGGATTAGTTGGTGGAGAGCGGAGTGCAGTGATTTACTTATCTGTATGCAGGCCTAGACTTGCACTCAATATTCTAAATATTTAACTGAATTTCCTGTTGGCTAGTATAATACGCCTTCCCTGTAGTTCTCCCTTTTTCTTTATGAAATGCACTTAAAAGATAAAGGCCTATCCTCGGTCTAAGTAGAAAGGTTTTGCTTTAATGGTTGCAGGACTGCAGTATGATGCTTATGTACTAGCAGCAAATGATGATGACAAGTTGTAAAAGCAAAGTAATACCAAAATACATAATTATTCTCAGCAATCTGCTTGAAGTTAGCAGCCTAATGGCCGAACGTTGACCTCCAAGGTTTCTTTATTGACCCCCAACCTTATTGAAAACATACATAACAATTATATGTTTTTTAATAAGGCTGTGTCTGAGAGATTGTAGTTTGCATGTGGATTTGGTGGGCAACAATATCGTGGATTGCACTGTCTGGGACATTATTGCATACTTGAGATTTTGGACCACACTCCAAGATGTGATGATTATTACTTCCATATTTTGGAAAAAGTTTAGACATCACTGTATCAACCAGCATATATGATGTGGGTTGGGTGAATTGTTAATTATGCATCATTTGTAAATCGGCAAGTGATCTTGGCAGAAAATAATCCTTAATCTTGAACACCGTGGTCTGATTGTAAGATGATTATGTTGCAGGATAAGTGCCAAGGATTTGTTATTTGTATTACAATTGCCAATTGGTACGTAAAGGAAGATACAAAATTAAAAAAAATCCAGCTATTGTTGGGGTGGTGGGTTTAGTTAGGTCAAGCCAAAAGATGTTATATTTGTAAGCAAGGAATTGTTCTTTACAATGTATCTCTGAGAGACAAAGGTTGTAACAAGGGTGGGCTGCTTCCGGTATCAATCCGGCCCACCCCTTGCACCATCTGTTCATCAATACAAGCCAATGCCGTGGTTTCCTGGGGACTGAGGACTAATTCGGCAGGGGGACCACCACCTATCGTCTGAGCATGCCTGTAGTGGTCTGTCAACTTGTCCTTTAGGCGACACTCAAAGTCTTCCCACCTATGTGAAATGTTCAAAGATAGGAATATTACAGTATTCAGTGCTTTCGCGCTTTTTCGGAATTGAAAAGGCAAAAAGTCATTGTTACGTCGTCTGATCTCGGATATCGTGAGTTTTAGATTCTATAAGTACCGCCTTCCACGGCGATCCAGCTCCATTTCACAAAGGAGCACAGAAGGGGTAGCACAGTCTGTAGAGCAGTTGGGCAGCAATATAGGTATAATAGAAAGAGGAGGGGGTGGCAGTGTTCTTCAAAGTCTACAGTGACATTCAGGAGAGCTCCATTGCTCCATTGCTAATTGTCATTGCTGAAATACAAATACTAGGGCTGGCAGGCTTTTCTTCTGACTTTGCAGTCAAATTGAACGGTGTTATATAGGTAACACACAAAGAGGAGAGCTCCATTGCTCCATTGCTAATTGTCATTGCTGAAATACAAATACTAGGGCTGGCAGGCTTTTCTTCTGATTTTGCAGTCAAATTGTACGGTGTTATATAGGTTACACACAAAGAGGAGAGCTCCATTGCTGAAATAAAATTATAGGGCTGGCTGGCTTGGTCTAAATCTGCAGTTACATTTTACTGTACCATAGCTTACTCAGAAATAGGAGAGGAGGCAGGGTTCAATGCTAAAACATAAATTGTAATAATAGGGCAGTGTTCTTTAAAGTCTCCCATTGACATTCTACTGTGCCATAGCTCATACAGAAACAGGAGGGGTGACATTGTTGTTGTCACTCTCCAGTCTCAGTCATGATGATACTAATCCCTCTACCTCATGTTCTAAAGTCTATGTTAAAGTGCATAGTGGTTTTAAGTCAGGGAAACAAAAATGTAAATAAAAAGCTTGTACCGTTTTAAAGAAAAAACACCTCTCTAATAAAGGTGAAAGTTTACTGTAGAAAAATATAAAATTGCCAACATGCCATTATACCTAAAATATTACCAAGCATACCAGCATCAGGTAGCTCCCTCCACTTAGCTAGATTTCAACACCTGCAATCTACACTGTCATCATATTCACCCTCATCATTGTGTACATCTTCCTCAAACAATACTAATTCATCCCCGCTGGAATCCACCATCACAGAAGTCTGTATACTTTGATGTAATTGCCGATAATGGCCTTCCTCATGGAATTTGTAGTTCATTTTATGGCAGAGCTGTCAAGATTTTTGGGCAACTCTTTTAGACCAGCCCAAATGTCAAAATGTTGTGCTGTTTCATCTGCATCACCACTGGGTCTCTTGGGAAAGCTTAGTTTTTTCCTAGAAGCAATTGACAGAGAAACTGAAGGAGACGTTTGTGTCATGTACCACTTGAGCTGTCAGCCTGCTGACCAGGAGCTCATTGCATCTCTTGTGATCTGGAAAATAAAGAAATAGCTCTTAAACCTAGGATCAAGAACAGTTGGCAAAATGTAGTGATCCGATTTCAAGATGGTGATAACTCTTGGATCTTGGCAAAGCAAATTAATTACTTAATCTACAAATACAATATAGTAAGCGGATTGATGTCGGATACTGGACTAAGGAATCCTTAATCTGCTCGGTAAGTCCTAAGCGAAATTGCCTTCGCAATGCTGGGTCATTCCAGGCGCAATCAGTGGACCATCGCCGAAATTCCGCACAATACTCTTCCGCTGAGCGACGTCCTTGCCTTAGCATACGGAGATGAGCCTCAGCTGAGGCTACCCTGTCCGGGTCATCGTACAATAACCCCAGAGCTTGAAAAAAGGCATCCACAGACTGTAAGGCTGGACTTGTGGAAGGCAAGGAGAAGGCCCAAGACTGAGGGTCGCCCTGGAGTAATGAGATGATGATCCCTACCCTCTGTTGTTTGGAACCAGAGGAACGTGGTTTCAGACGAAAGTACAACTTGCAGCTCTCTTTGAAATTACGGAAGGCTGGCCTGCTTCCAGAGAATCGGTCAGGCAAATTCATCTTAGGCTCCGGTGTGTCACCAGCGGGAACTTGCTGGAGCTGCTGGTCTCTGGAAGCCCCTTCTTGGAATGCCAGGCGCTGGGATAAACTCTGCACCACTTGGGAAACCGCCTGTATCTGGTTGGCCAGAATCTGGGCTGGGGACAGATTCGACTCCTCTCCGTCCATGGCCGTATGATACCAATCTTCCTTAGCCGGTTATAATGTTAGGAACTCCCAAGTCAGTACAGTGAAACTCGGGAACTACTCTGAAGGCCAGGTGTTCGCTGGAGCCCCTAGTGGTGGGGACGGACTGGGCTGCGGGCCGACCGAGGGTCGAGTAACGTATACTGACTTAAAGGAGTTCCCAGAAGTGGAGTGATTGGTGGACTGTAGTATAAGAAGAATCCTAGGTCAAAAGGTCACAGGCACAGATGCAATATCCAAGGGCAAGTGAAGGGTCAAACTCACAGGCAGAGAAGCAAAATCCGAATCCCAGGCAAAAGGTCAAGGTCAGAAGAGAAGGGTCACAGGTCCAATAACAAGCAGGGGTCAAAACACGGGTAGTCAAATCCAAGGTAGCAGGAACCAAAATAGATAGCACAAGCAGGCAGCAGGACTGAGGACAGAACGCTATAACCGGCAATGAGGCAGCAGGCCTCATTGCCCTAAATACTGAAGCAGACCAATTAGAGCCTAGCTCTCTAATTAACCACAAGCTGTTCCAATTAGCCTTCAGGCTTGCCCCGCTGTTGCGCACGCGCCCGGCTGCTCTGTAATGCCGGGACGCGGCGCTGGATAAGAGAGCTTCTTACCGTTGCCATGGCAACGTCTGACGAGCCCCCGGAAGTGACGTCCCGGTCGCCATAGCGACGGCCGGGACGGAGACAGGGGAGTCGCGGCGGCTGGTCACCGCCGCGGCTCGTAACAATGACACTGTCATTCTCCTAGACTTGGATAATAAGCTCTTCTGAAAGAGCAACAGTGAAGCACGTTCATGTCAGAGTCAAAAGTCAATAGAGTTTATTACCGCCATCAACAGTATAGAAGCTGGAGCTGGCAATAATATTTTTGCTATTTAATATAATTGTTAAATTCCAGTTGTAATTTCTCCATGTAAAAGTAAACTGTCTTTATCCATTTGTTGGTGTTTTA